>NW_015163604.1:148958-161239 GCF_001447785.1 Gekko japonicus | reverse complement strand
AGGAGGAGGAGGAGGAGGAGGAGAAGGAGAAGGAGAAGGAGAAGGAGAAGGAGAAGGAGAAGGGGGATTTATACCCCGCCCTTCACTCAGAGTATACATGAGCCCAGGGCTGCCAACTCCGGATTGAGAAATTCCTGGAGATTTGGAATTGTGCCTGGGGAGGGCAGAGTTTAGAGTGGAGATGTGGTGCCATAGAGTCCCTCCTCTAAAGCTGTCATTTCCTCTAGAGGAATCTCTGTAGTCTGCTCATAGCAACCTGACATGAGCACTGGCCCCACCCACCACCTATGTGGGATCATTAGCTCATGAGCATAGAGTCTATGTAGGTAGGAAATGTACATGTGCTTGTGTCCACTCGCCCTCTCTGTGCATTGGTTTCAATGGGTGTAATGTCATCCATCCACTATCGTTACTCATTCAGAGTACCTAAAGATATACACATTTCTATTAGAGAGAGAAGGTAAATCATCTTCATAAGTAGGCTGCTAAGGAGCTTTGTTGTTTTATGTCCTTTTGACTTTTATTTGAAAAGTTGCTAGCATAACTCATCACTCTGAGAACACAATACAGCCACTGAAAATATAATTGAGCATAAACGGAATATATCTTTCTTGCATTCTTGGTTACTAAATTATTGACAATAAAAATGTGATTTGCTTGACTCCAGTTTAAATGGACAAATTGTAGGGGTTTTTTTACAGCAATATTGGTTAAACAGGTTCAAAACATTGTACAGTTCAATAAAGATTTTATTTTATATCCCACAAATGAACTCATATTGAATCAATGCCAAAATTTCAATTGTGTTCTCCCTCTGGATCCATTTAACAAGCCAAAGGTGAAGGTTTACTATACAACTGAAAGCAAACAAGATGCTGTGTTCACATTTTTTATATCTCAATTACAGGTTTTTGACCTTTATCTGTACTTTGTTAAATGCTTTTTAAAACATAGCCATTAGCCCATTTTGCAAGGACAGAAAATCAACACCGGGAACAACATAGCAAATAACGTGCAGAGCACACAAGGGGAGGGAGGGTGTGTGGGGGAGGCATGCACGGTCCTTGCAAAACTTGCAGTGCCTCTTGCACAGCCTGCATGTGTGCACATGTGGTCAAGCTGAGAATCAGGGAGTACATGGGGAGGGAGCAGAGCTCTACTGAGCCTTCAGGCCTCTGTGTCTGAATGCCCAGGCTGTGCTTGCCTTCCCAATTGCCTGGGCCTGGTGGAGAATTGCCCCCCATGCCCTAGTCTCCCACCCTTGAGAAACTGAGAAGAAGGGTTAAAAAAAATGGCCTCCAGAGAGAGACTTTGGAAATTTTCCAGTGTCTCTATCATCTTTGCCATAGAGCTTAGGGGAAATGTCTGGAGACATCTGACAGAGATATTGCATCTTCCCCAAACTCCACCCTCCCAAGACATTAACCCCTAAATCTCCTAGCACTTGTCTAGGCAGTGATATCTGAACTGGACCATATAGAACTGAGACACAGATGGCTGTATAATAAACATCATGCCCTTTTAAGATATATTAACCTCAGATATGAGTCACTATCTCTCGAGAAAAAGAGAACAGGACATAACTCAGGGCTACAAAAAAAAGAGGTGCACCCCAGAGCATACACTTTGCCTGCATGAGGTTCCAGATTCAGTCTATGAATTAGAGGGCTGGTAAAGAGTTGTCTCAGACACCAGAGCTGGAAAAGCCTTCTGCTTTTCACACACACACACACTCCACATGACAGAACCAGACTGTTGCGGAATTCTATAATGCATTCAAACCCCTAATATTTCAACGACTTACTTATCTCATCAGTCATATCTACCACAGTTGCAAACTGTCCTGAGACTCAGGAAAGTCCCTCCAAAAATATGAATTTAAGAATACATCCAATTTAGAACAGAAAACGTGTCCTGAATTAGTAAGGTGCACAAACATCGGCAATTGCTAACATTTCCCCCCTAAAATAATCCAACACTTTCTAAAGACTAGCATCTATTTATTTTCAAATAGGCATCTGGGGGGGAAATTAATGAGCTGTTTGGTAGCTATATTATGTATAGATGGAATCAAATTTTTATATGACCCAATTCAGTGGTCTTCAGGTTTACAGACATAATATCCACCTTTATCCTCCAGACAATAGCATGAGACCCAGTGATCTGCAAGCATATGATAAGAAGTTGCACTTGACCGAACAATAACAGAAAAAGCCAAGGTTACAAGTGCATAGGGATGTTCTGTGCTATAGCATGCGTGGAGCATTTGTGGACCAACTGGGATGGCAACTATGCCATGAGAGGGGAGAAAGACAAAAAGCAAGGGACAATTTGTCAGGCACATGTTCTGAACTTGCCTGAGCCAAAAAGGAATCTTCGTCACCACCATCATCTGTCAGCAAGCTGCCAATGTGTTTTTCTATTCTATGGGTTTGCGCTTATCTATTCTCTATGTATGCGCTTCTCTGCTTTCACTTTCCCATGTATGCCTGTTGACGCGCTTAATTGCCAATTTGCAGGAATGTCCATATCTCTCAAGGCCGCAGATGGTTGCTGGCGAGTAGTAGCTTGGGTGATCTCATGGTACTATCCATGAGAAGCAAACATGTTATGATTATGTAGGAGCGTTGCTTCCCAGGCTCAATGGCGCGTGCGGGAACTCCCGCAATTGGGCCTCAGCATTTGAACTTACTATAATCTATTGTGTGCCATGCTTTTGCCTCATTCTGAACAGTGATCCTGTTATGCACCTATTACTTCAAATAAAGTAAAACCTTTTCTACAAGCGTGTACTTCGTTGATGTGATGGGAGTCTGACATCATCTTGCCACCTGATACTCTTCTTAGGTGGGAAGTGTGCAGGTCCTTCCAAAAAGCAGCAAAAGATGGTAGCTGTATGAGAGCTCGTGAACCAGTAGGCGAGCCCCCAAAATCCACTTGAGGGTCCCCAACTGTGGATCAAAGACTACTGGGCTAATGCATTCAAGTTCCTTCATATCAGCTTTGATCGCTTTTTTGACATGGAAGAATATATACAACATTTCTACCATTACATATCCAATCTGCTCTTTGTAATCATAGTTCTTACCCAGAGACCACCAACTATACAAGATAGCCTCAATGATCATGCGCTGTTTCATGAATTAAGGACCCAGACTTCCCTCCATCTCTCTTTTTTTAATTGCTTTATTTTAAAAAAATCAACATTTTACGTGTTATAAAAATGAGACGTTCAAAGGAACATGAAATAACTCAAAAAGACAGATAAAAATATTACAATAAATACTAAATTCCTAATACAGCTATATATTCAAAATCGTAAGTTCCCTCCATCTCTGATGGCTTTCAGGTTCTAAAATTTAATCAGTTGGGCTCAATCTCAGTGAAAGTTTCAAGGCAATAAACAACACAAATACTTATGAAGCAATGTTGATTACATAAGAGCTAACATGCCTTGTCAGATCATTGAAACCAGTACCCTTCATCTAAAAGAAGCTGTAAGAAACTAGGGCTTAAGAGTTACGAAGTGATTCTCAACCACTTCTGGCTTCTAACAGCAAGAGGTCTGACCACTTTGTAAAGAAGGATATATTCCCTAATTAGCGTCATATTTCATTAGTTCATGTAGAATGGATTTTATGCTTCACAGCTGAACTCACAGGTTTAATACCTCCGATGTGATTGGCAAAAGGGCCATCACACAGTGTAGTTATTGCTCAAACGAAAAAACAAGATATTGGATGTACTGCAAAACTTTACCTAAAGTTGACCTGACCAAAGGCAACTTTGCCTAAAGTTGCAAGCCCAATCTTGTCAGATCTCGGAAGCTAAGCAGGGTCAACTCTGGCAAGTACTTGGATGGGAAACCTCCTTGGAATACCAGCAGTCAGGAAGCGGGGGCAGGCTTTATTCTGCCACATCTCTGAATATCCTCCAGGCCCCCAGTAGACTTCCAGGCCCCCAGGCGCCATGACTTCCAGGTTCATACACACGCACACATACACACACATGCACATATGAAAAATACCAAAAAATACCCCCCAAAAACCCCAACCTTTGTCTAAAGCACAGTCCACTTCTTACTTGGTAGAAGTTAGGTTTGTTCATGCTTTAAACAGAATACATCCCCTTCCCTCAGCATATTTGTACTACCTTGGTCAGTTCAGAGTCCAAATCATTTGAAAAGGGAAGGGAGATATCCAAGATTTCTAGGATCTCTGGCCACAGGAAAAGAAGCTTATTCTCTAAAGCAGTAAGACAGCAGGACGTAATGATAGCCAAGAGGTACTTGGAACATTTGTGTAATGGTTGGTGTTATCCCTGCCCTGATCCTATTACTCTTGGATCTAGCAGTGAACAGCAAAGGGACTGGCACAGATGACATCTGGCTGACAGGAGATGGCAGGCATGCCTGTATCTCAGAAACCTATTACAAGCACTAGAGAAAGCCAGTGTTTGGAAACAACTTGTAATCCAATAAGGAGCAATTGTTGAGATATTTGTTCTTTCTCCACACCGCTTCAAACTGAAAAAGGTGGTGAGTAGTTCAGGACTCCAGCGAATGGATGGGCATAGAGCATCATGAACTTAGGCTGGACTGTGGTAGTCCTCCTAAAGCTCCCGATCCAGAACTACAAGGAGACCTTGTTGCCAAAGCACTCCTTGGCTTATACACAGTTCTCAGGATGTGAGCCCACCTAACCTTGCCATTCAGAGGTCCAGAAAGTTGCACCCATATGAGGGTTAGCACCTATTGCTATGGCTCCTGTAATGTATTCAGCCTGACATGTCCGGACTTGCCCGGACTGGCCAGGCACAAACCTCAATAGCTTCATGCCAAAAGACAATGGGCCAGTAGGATCCTAGCCAGGCCCAATGAAAGGGCTAGGTCCCCAGCTGGGAGGCCAATAGGTCTCTCGGTTACTGTAAATAGCCTATCAGGAGTGGGGGGGGTGTTTAGGTGAGCCTGGTGGCGGGTTTTCTGAACGAATATAAGCCGGCCTGCGAGCCGGTCAGTTGTCTTTGTTCTCAACTAAATAAAGGTATGCTTAGCTGAATCACTCTCCGTCTGCATACTTTTCAGCTCCAGTCTGCTTGGCTATAGTACCAGCATGCACAGCTAGTAAAATTATAAATAAGAATGCTAATACAATTTGCTGTTTCAAAACTGCAAACACGGGATATTCACTTCCTTCTTGGCCTCAGTGTTGCTCATCTGTAAAAGGACAGTATGAATTGGCTGTCTGTGACAGGTCCTTCTGTAGCACTGGGGACTGATAATAGAATCCCTTATATGAATTTCTACTTGTACAGGCAGATAGCCCGGTGTATTATGTAGGGTTGCCAGCTCCAGGTTGGGAAATACCTGGACATTTTGGAGGTGGGGCCTGATGAGGGCAGGGTTTAGGGAGGGGGAGATCCTCAAGGGAATATAATGCCATGGAGTTCACCTTCCACAGTGGCCATTTTTCTCTAGGTGGACTAATCTCTATTGCCTGGAGATCAGTTGTAATAGCGGGAAATCTCCAGCCACCACCTGGAGGCTGGCAACCCTGGTGTTATGTAGTGTCAGTCATTGTGTGACTCCACTCTCTAGGAGAAGCCATTTTGAAACTGGCTCCAGCCAGCAGACCTGAAAAGTCTAGTGAATAATGTAGATCTTTCAAGCCTGAAGTTTTCCCATCCCTGTTCTAGTAGGAGAGAGTCAGAGTCCAAGGGTATCAACCCTTCTCAAAAACAACATGTCATCTTTCATACTCTTCTACTCCACCCACAAACCCATTTGCCCGATACCACTTATTCCAGCAGAACCTAACACCAGATTTTTGTGAAAATTCTCGTCTAGAAACCATACCTTAAGCTCACAAATCTTGCCCCATACATTCCAGTCCAACGGACTTCTACCTCTGATGGCTCTTGAGCCAAATGTGGCACAGTACAGAACCAAATATGGCTGCTTGAAAAAGAAAAGGAAATTTTTAAGTTAAGGTATATTGGAAGGGCAGATAGGATGCTAGAACAACCTGTATGCAAAGGGAATGGCAGGAGAAAAATGTATGGGACTAAAGAGCTTTGTGGGCATGGTTTAAAGAAAACAAAAGGACAGAGGTGAACAGCTGCCAGTACTCCAAGGGCAAACCATGTGCAGATTTATGGCAGCACACTATAACTATCATGCAGGGTTATGTTATGATTTATTGTGAGACCTTGCCAGCGCCATTTCCTAATAATGGACTCATCACAATAACCAGTGTTTGGGCTGCAGAGGCTTTATGGATTACAAATCAGCATGTTAATTATCAGTCAGTACCTTTAAGTTGTAAATTTTCAGTTATGCAAACAGGATCTGGCTTTGTTGATCACTTGCTCTGAGTTTTAACATTGTTTGGGTCTTTAATTATTACAAAGTTGCTGACCCCTGCTATAAACTGATGTTCTGAACAGAACCCTGTCTTTTCTTCTAATTAATATCTTACATTTCAGAAAATATTGCACTGCAGCAATCAAATCTTCATGCTTTGGGAGAAAAAAAATTAAATGAATGCTGAGATCTATAAATGCCTTTTCTCCTTTTAGAAGCTAAACACCTACCTCACATCCGTGCTAGTCTGTCTAATTTGGGTCTGATATAGTCATGAATCACAGTTTCTTTAATCATCCTGGAGCAGAATAAACCTACTGAGACTAATGTGCTTCTTAATATATAGATCTGATCAGTGTGCTAGGTACTTACACCATAATGAAAACACTGACAGCATTTTAAGTCATCTGCACACACACTTTTGGGCAAACGAGGCTTTAGAAAAAGCTACCAACAACTCCAAAATACAGTGAATTACCTCCAAGTATAAAAGAAACCTGACCTGGATAGCTCTTGGCAGATCTTGGAAACAAAGCAGGGTTGCCCCTGGTTAGTATTTGGATGGGAGGCCACCAAGGAATTCCATGGTTGCTATTTATTTATTTATTTATTAATTCAGCTTGATATACCGCCCTAACCCCCGTAGGGGTCTCTGGGCGGTTTACAGAGGGGGTGCTAATCACTTGTTAACCCTAACTAGGGCCACACACTGTTTCTGGGGAATGGGCAGCCTACCGGCACCCAGGTGGAGGCAGATGTCTATACAGAGGCCCCGGTCACACGGGCAGGAAAATGCGGGGGGGGGGAGCGTGGCTGTTTGCCCCGGAGCAAAATAACACACGGTTGCACGATTAGACATCCCGTAGAGGTCCCGTAGAGGTCCCGTGGTTAGGGGGGAGGGGCCGATCACAGGACAATCCTGTGGCGCGGCAAAGAAGCGGCCTCTCTAGCAAAAGGCTTCACGGGTTTAACCCCTTCCAGGGCTGCAGAGGAATGCAAACTGTGTCCTCCGTCCGGTCCCCTCCAGGAGGAGCTTCAGCCGGGCCGCCCTCCCGCCACGCCCCCTGCACCTCCCCCTCTGCCGCCCGGTGCAGAGAGTTCCTCTCAAGTAGGCCGAGCCAGGAGTGGGGGGAGGTATGGAAAAGAGGAGGGGGCTGTGTTGTTTGTTTTTAAACGAAGTGTGCGCATGCGCCGTTGGGTGCTTGTGCGTATTCCGTGGAGAATGGAAAAAAACCCACCTTTTAGCAACGGGACATGGACGGGCGCCGGATGCCACGACCTACCACCGGAAACGCGATCAGGCACCCGCCCTTGCCCCGCGGTTTCCGGAAACTAGTACCTTGGAGGTACTAGTTTTTTACCCCGCATCTTTGGCGGGAAGCCTCGGGTTCGCCACAGGAGCTCTACGCTTCCCAGATGTGGCACTGTGATTGCGCCCAGAAAATCCACCTATCTTCCGTCTCTGTAGCGTGGCTAATGCTCCGTATGACCACAGCCAGAGGTAGGCAATGGAGCAAAACACCTCTGAACATCTCTGGGTTAACTATAAGTCAGCTGCTACTTGATGGCAAAAAGAAACCCCAGAAACATTAAACCCAAGGATATGAAGCTCAGTAAGTCCTCACTAAAGGCAAAGTTTGTAACTCTCCCACGTGGTTGATTACCTGGTGTAGCAATATACAATGTATGTAGGTTCTGAGCTGTGGCTGGAGCTCAATATGATTGGAGGTGGCCAAACATACTCCACTAATATGCATCTTCACTCTGTTGATGCTGGTTTAAATCGAAGATAGCTCTGTCCTACCAAGTTTGGAATTAATGACCTCAGTGCGTCTTAGTAAGATGCAGAAGATCCCCAGCATCTCCAGTTAAAAGGATCAGGTAGTAGGTGGTGTGAAAGACCACTGTCTAAAACCTTGGAGAGCCATTACCAAACAAAGAAAATAATACCGATTGTAACAGACCAGGGTGGCCTGACTCATTACAAAGCAACTTTGTGTGACCCAGTTAGCAGAAATTTCTCATGTTGAACTGATTCCACAAAGCACCCAGTGGTTCTACTAAATAGTTTCAGTAAAGTGAGTGGATTTTTTGAAATTATTAATGCTAGCGCATTTCTCCTAAAAATTGCTGAAACAAAGATGTCATTTAAGGCTGTATTTTTATACCTAGTTATAAAAGTTTTTCATTATAGCAAAATTAATGCTCACTTTCTATAGTGTCAGAATGCCTGGTTGCCAGGCCAGGGCTAATTAGGCCACGGTAGTAATTTGCAGTGAAACATTTCACCGCATTTTATAGCTAACAAAGAAGAGGAGGGAAAGCCCCTTGAGTTCCCAGCACAGCTTTTTTACCAACCTCTCTGAGTGAGAAAAGCAATGCAGTAAAAATCGCTGTATTTTTTTAAATTGATAACTTGGTTTCCTTGTCCACAAAGAACCTCCCTTAAAAAATCGACTGTGAGATCAAAATACAACAGGATTTCCCATTGTGCAAAGCATCTATTACCATCAGTTCCGCATTGTTTTTTATGAACAGCTATGTTTGGCTACTGGTAGAGCACACGCCTTTCATGCAGAAAGTACAAGATTCAAATCTTGACACTTCCAGTAAATAGAATCTTAAGCAGTAAGACTGTGAAAGACCTTTGGTTTTCTTTGACTTCAGGCAGCAAATAATACGGGGCAAGTTGGACAAACTGTTTGACTTAGTATAAGGCAACTTCATTTGTACATCCAGTGAATTACTCTAGAGGTCATTTATTTTGATTCTTTACCCAAGTGATCATTTATGTCATTCCCCAATGCATTAATATTTCCACATCTGGATACTTGTGAGAATGCAATATTCAGCTATACAATATGTGCAATTTATTTCCTTACAAAACAGATGACACATATTTCTTTGAATGAATTCATAAGTTACACACAAGCAGGGAAGAACAGAAGAGGCATTTCTTTCCCTGTTGCCAGTATGATAAGAGAAAATGGAAGCATGTGTATGTCTTTATGACAGAGAAGAATTTGCCCCAGTACCCCAATAAAGACATGAGAGCACAGTATGGGTTTAACTAGTTTATTCAAATTAGCTGATCTGTGTCATCAATTAATTATTTTATTTATTTAATTAATTTAATTTGTATTCTGCCCTCCCCCACAAGCAGGTTCAGGGCAGGTCACAACAGAGATATAAACAATAAAATAACTTATTAAAGCCATAACAATAACAATTATGCTAATATTTAATTGAGGGTGGGCTGTGCTAGGCAGCTTGTCCATGGCTGCCATTGTCTGGCCAATCCACCCTGGCTCTGAATTCAGCCAGCTGCTACTGCCAGCCTTGTTTGTCATTGCCGAGGGGTCCCAGCCCCTTTTCCTGATGTGCTGTAAAGCCACTACCAGGTTCAGTAGGATGTTGCTCAACAGCAAAGGTGCTCCTCCACAAGCCCCATTCTGCTGTAAAGCCATACCCTCCATCACAGCCAATGGTTTAGGGTACTCGCCACTCATCCCCACCTATCAGGAGCCAAACTAGCTATGGCCTAAACAGTCAAAAGACCTGGCCTAGTTAAGCTCCTAGCACCACCATCCTGAACATCACAAAAAAACTTTCCACCCAATGGCCGATCTAGGAAGAAGCCCCCAAAATTCCTGCTTGGCCCCAAATGGTGTCCAGGTAATCCCACCAGGCAAATGCTGCATCACGAGAGAGAGGCCACAATATATAGCCTCTCTTCTCTGCCTCCCCATTGGATGGCCGCGTCCTATTTATAGCCAATCCAGCCTCGGGCTTTATTCAAAGAGGGACTGGGGCAAATCAATCCCTGGCTTAATGGCTAGGAATGCATCTTCTCTGTAAAAGTGGGTGTTTTCTAGTCTGCATCTAAGGGCTAGAAAAGCAGTAATCTCTGAAAAGTATGTGACATGGAAACAAGACCTTCCAGCACTAGGGAAGTGCAAGGTACAGATAACAAAGGGAAGATGTGTTTTGTTGCCAAAGTTCAGCGACAGAAAGCTCTTAATGGTGGACGTGACTATCAACAACTATCTTGTGTGTTACAATCTGCCAGCTGGTCTGTTGCAAACATGTCAGCTGAGTGTCAATGTCATCCTACACAGAATTACACCCTTCTAGGCCCATGGAGTTCAATGGCCTTAGAAGTCTGTAACCCTGCTTAGGTACACTGTATGTGTAGCATCCTCTCTTTTTTAATCTGTTGCATGTAATTACATCTAGCCCTTCCTGCAGCAGTTCTTTGAGTTTCCATATGATTATATTCGAATTTATTGTATTTGGGGTGTTTTGTCATCTCTTAGAATATGCTTTAATCAGAGGTCATTTCGGGGGGGATCGCGGGGGATCGCAGTTCCCCCGGGTGAAGTATGGGGGCGGGGCACATGACGAAGCCCCGCCCCCTGCTTCCAGCCGCCCCGCTTCCGGCCCTCATTCAGCCAGGAGGAGGCAGGAGAAGAGGGAGGGTAAGTTGCTTCCTCCCTGCCTCTCCCCACCCCTGCCTGCCTGGGGCCAGGGAGGGCCTTCGCGGGGCTTCCTTGCACTCCCGCCGGCCGGGACCGTTGGGGGCGGGGTGTGTGGCCTTATGACACACTTCCGGTGATGTCAGGGGGTGTGGCATATGCTAATGAGTTATGCTAATGAGTTCCCCTAGCTCTTTTTCTACGAAACGACCCCTGATCCTCTCCTTTGTTTTATCCTCACAACAACCCTGTGAAGCAGGTTAGGCTGAGAGTACATGGTCATCCAGCAAGCTTCCATAGCACAAGTGAGGATTTGAACCTGGATTTCCCAGATCCTAATCCTATACTACACTGACTGGGTTCCTGGGTTTTCATGAATGGAGCTTCAGTTCACAAGGCTACACCAATCAGAATGTGAACAGAAGCCCATTGGTAGGGAACCAGGTTCCAAAGTGTTTGTCCATCATGGATCCTATTTCTGCACCAACCTAGATCAATATCAGAGCTCCTCTATCAGCACCCAGGAAAATATGAAAGGCATCTCAAGCCCTCCATCTTTGTAGATGGTTCCCCTTCAGAACCTTCTTCTACTACAAACAAAATCAGCATATCCTCCCTCTTCAAGAAAGACGGCATATGGTTTCTTCTCTCCAGCTAGTTTGGTGTAGTGGTTAAGAGTGTGGACTCTAATCTGGGAGAACCGGGTTTGATTCCTCACTCCTCCACATGCAGCTGCTGGTGTGACCTTGGGTCAGTCACAAGTTCTTTCAGAGCTGTTCTCTCAAGAGCAGTCCTCGAAAGAGTTCTCTCAGCCCCAACTACCACACAGGGCATCTGTTGAGGGGAGGAGACGGGAAAGGAGATTGTAAGCTGCTCTGAAAATACTACTCCTCTTCTTCCTCCTCCTCCTCTTCTTCTTCTCAAATTTAACTGATATAAATTGCCATGGTATTATTGCAATTACTCTCCATGTCTCCAATTTTCTTTATCAAAGATTTATTGTGCCAAAATCGGACCCATGTATATAACAAAGTAAAAGATTCCTTTTTGCTCCAGAACTTGTATTCTATGCATTCACATGCAGGGGATGCTCTTCACATGATAGGCCTGACATGGAGACTGATCTGGATAACAACAGGTTGCTCTAGGAAGAAGCATGAAAGTCCCATTCTGTGGACTCTATTGTACTCAGGGTTCTCATTGGATACAATCCATATTTATTTCCTTAAGATTCACTTTACAATCCTCCTCCAGTGCCACACTTGCACCAAATACTTCAATTTTCTTTTCTTCTGCTTTATTTGCCATTCATGTCTCTCATCCATATAAAGCAATGCTCCACATGTGTTTATACAAAGTTACTTTTCCCATGATAAGTTTATTTTCTCTGTCAGCGGGTATCTGTTCATATAAAATGTCTGTTTCATCACTATTTTAAGCCTTTG
>NW_015163604.1:36882-148900 GCF_001447785.1 Gekko japonicus | reverse complement strand
GTACTTTCCAAGAGCTTTTGATATCAGTGGGAAAGATTTACGTATGTTTCACTTTTAGATTGAAATCAACAGAGATTGTGTGCACTTCACTTTGCTGGATTGTGCTCATAGTCATAATATATTCGGCAGTTTACATACCATTAGCAGTTTAATCCTATGCAAGTTACTAGCATTGTTATGGGGGAGGGGATTTCTTTTTCCAGACTTTACTTCTTTAGATTTATTTTATTTATTTATTTATTTTGCGATTTATATCCCGCCCTACCCTTACGGCCCAGATATAGACATTGACTCCTTTTATTCTCTTTTTCCTCTTTTAAAAGAAGGATTTCTCTTTTATTTCTCTTTGCAGAGAAATCCATGTGCCTTTTGATAACTTCAGCCCTTACAGTTGACTTATTTTCCATAGCACATGGTGATGCTCTAGCAGGAAGTCAGGAAGGTTTTGGAAGACCTTGCCCGCCTCTGAGCATCTATAGAGTGAAATTCTGAACATCCTTGCCTGCCCTTGCTTCACACTTCCGTTTGATCAAAACAGGAGTGGTTAGAAACAGACTCTGAAATTCTAACAAAAGGAAAAAGAAATAGAATATTGCAGTTCGGGGGGAAACTGAATAAAGAAGAAGGAAGAGCATTTTGCTTAACCACACTGCAAATTACTCCAGCCTAGGCCCACTGAAATAAACAGCCTTAGATTTGAGTAACTCTGTTTCGAACTCCGTTGAAAGAGTGCAGTCTTAAGCAGGTCTGCTCAGAATCCCACTCAGATCTGTTCAAGGGGGCTTACTCACAGGAAAGTACATCTAGAATTGCATGGTAGTGTTAACAATTTACTTCCTTTTCCAATTCTGCTTTTTAATCATTATTGCCTTCTTGATAAGCACATTAAACAGTACAGAGGACAAGCGAGCACCCTTGACACACTTTAGTTCTTTGTTCTGTGTTGTTTACTCTAGTTAGAGCTTCCAGTTTTCTGCATAAATTATGTATTATTCTCATCCTCATAGTCTGCTCCTGTCTCTTTCAGCACAGTAAATATTTTATTCTAGTCAAGGCTGCCAAATACTTGATCATTGTCCTTCCTGCTTTCTAGTCTTCTCTTTATCAACAGATTATAAAGAGAGTTTTCCCTTGCTCCTCTGTGTTTCTAAACCACATTGATAGTTTTATTTAGTTCATTGTAATAGTTTTATTTAGTTCATTGACCTTTATAACAGCACCTGTTTTTACTATTGTTGTTTGTGGTATGATGCATTTCCTAGCTCTCCAATCTGGGAAAATCCAGAGTTTCTTCATAGGGTTTTTCAAGGCATGAGATGATCAGAAGTGGTTTACCATTGCCTTCTTCTGCACGGTACTCACAAGGGTTAGCTGAAGTGGCACTGACATTGTCTATGAAAGGTCCTCCACCAGCATCACCTTCCATTACTGCTGCTGCCCGGCCAGTAGCTACCCCCTTCCAGGATTCCTCCGCTTCCATCCCCATTGCCCCGACCTGGTCAGCCCAGGCTAGCTCAATCTCATCAAATCTTGGAAGCCAATCAGGGTCAGCCCTGGTTAGTATTTGGATGGGAGACCACCAAGGAAGATAGGTCTATATCAGTAGCGATTAGCCATGGTGACTAAGGAGAACCTTCACATTCAGAGGCACTAAACCTTGGAATCCCAGGAGGCAACATCAGAGGAAGGTCTCTGCCTCTCTGCCCTATTGTTGGCCCTATAAAGGAACTGGCTAGCCACTGAAACAGTAGAGAAGTGCAAGAGTCGAGTAGCACCTTTAACAAAATATGTGGCAGGGTAGGAGCTTTTGTCAGTCATTGATCACTTCTTCAGATACCTGGCCACTGTGTGAGACGGGATGCTGCACTTGATGGACCATTGGTCTGATCCAGCAGGGCTCTTCTTATGTTCTTAAGTTCAGGGTTGTGATGCGGAGGCAGACAATGGCAAACTACCTCTGAAAGTCTATTGTCTTGAAAACCCTACAGGGTTGCCATAGGCCAGCTGTGACCTGATGGCACTTCCCACCACCTTCACCGTTGGCACTGTGAGTTCTTTTCTGCTAACTAATCCGCTGATTCCTGAAGAAGGTGGATGCATCTATGTCTGGTGTCTCAGCTTTGATCATTCCACCTTGAGTGGCCCTGCTAAACTCCCAATGGTATTGTTCTCAGGTTCAAATGACTCACTCAAATCCCCGCACCACACTAAGATGCATAATCGAAAGGGGACAAAAATACAGAGATAGCACCAAAAGACAGTACCATCCCAAGCAGACTCACACCCTTCCAAGTTCATGGAAGTCAAAGGACTTAGAAGTGTGTAACTGTACTTAAGACAGCACTGTGAGTTTCCTCTCGCTGGCAGAGCACTGGACACTTGCATCTCTTTTTTATTCACAAGCAGAGATGGCCGACATAACCTGACACTCCTAGAGCAGGCTGCTAATACCAGTCTGTTACATTGCTAGAAAACCCCTGTGCATAACTATGGTTTATGTTCCAATCAGCTCACAATTCTGTCCAGGGGTCATTTCGTAGAAAAAGAGCTAGGGGAACTCATTAGCATAACTCATTAGCATATGCCACACCCCCTGACATCACCGGAAGTGTGTCATAAGGCCACACCCCCTTACATCACCAGACATGTGTCATAAGGCCACACACCCCGCCCCCAACGGTCCTGGCCGCCGCCGCCAGCCTTGCAGCTCCACTGTTGAGCCCCATGAGGGGCCCAGCGGTGGACCTGCAAGGCCGGCGGGAGTGCAAGGAAGCCCCGCGAAGGCCCTCCCTGGCCCCAGGCAGGCAGGGGTGGGGAGAGGCAGGGAGGAAGCAACTTACCCTCCCTCTTCTCCTGCCTCCTCCTGGCTGAATGAGGGCCAGAAGCGGGGCAGCCGGAAGCAGGGGGCGGGGCTTCGTCATGTGCCCCGCCCCCGTACCTCGCCCGGGGGAACTGCGTTCCCCCGCGTTCCCCCCCGAAATGACCTCTGATTCTGTCCCTCCCTTCCCAAATTCAGAACAGCATATCAGCTCCAGGCACATTTTCCCATCCGCCTTCTGACATTCTGCTTGTGCAAGACAGAAGTGGCCTTTACTGTGAACCATGAAGGGCAGACATTTATTTTATGGAACTTTTTTTAAAAAAATGGAATGCAAATGTAAATATTAAAGATGGCTTTTCTAACAATGTGGTGGATCTTTCAGGGCTGCCCCTGTCCAAAGACGGGCATGCCTGGGCCCATTCATTTCAATGGGATTAGGTAGAACTCTGCATCAGCCTGGGCTCTCAAAGAAGACCCTAATTCAGAGCACCCTGATCAATGTGAACAAAAGGGGAAAAAATACAGTGCCTACTCACAGGGAAAAAATGAGCAATTAAAATGAGCAATCAGAATCACTAAGACTCCCCAGCCAAGGGACTAGGGTTGGAGATCTCCCACTGTTACCACTGATCTCCAGATGAGAGATACCAGTTCACCTGCAGAAAATGGCCACTTTGGAAAGTGGACCCTGCGGCATTACACCCCATTGAAGTCTCTCCCCTCCCCAGACCCCACCGTCCTCAGGCTTCACCCCCAAAACCTCCAGGTATTTCCCAAACTGGATCTGGCAACCCTACAAGGGACCCAGCCAGAACACTGCCATGCTCTATAAATTAAAAGTAGGTGAGACATATGTCACCATTGGGAAGCCCCACTGAATATAGTGAGACACAGAAACTCAGACAAGCTTAATGGGGAAGGAAACTAGGGGACATGTAAAAAGTCCATCTTATCCTTCACGTTAGGGGGGACCCAGAAGGATGCCAAAACCTCATTATTAAATTTTGGTTATACTCATACTTAGATTGCCCCAATGCATTAACCAACTAAAAGGCATATAATTAAAATTGCTTCACTGGTGGACAGTCCTCCCTGGAAGCACATCTGCCTGATTTTGCAATATAACTCGAAGAGACACAACAATCAGAATCAGCTGAAAGAAGTTTCTTTTGATGTTCAACTCCTAATTAGTGTAGAAGCCGCAAAGAAACTCCAGTATCAAATGTAAATCAAGTAAACAAAGAACAAAAGAAAAGCAAAACATATTTCATAGTGATAATGAAAAGCTAGCAATGATAGAGGAAATTAGTGTGTAATGACAAAATGAGTTGATGCAGTTTCTTTTGTGTCCTGGGAGCAAAACGTAAAATTAAGCTGTTTACCGAATTTTCAGGGGTGGGCCAACTGTACTCTATACAAAGTCCCTCTCCAATTGACGTTTTGATTATAGCACATGCAAACCTCTCCCAGAAGGTTCTTCTGAAAATATCTGCAAGCAAAAATGCTTTCATTCAAGGGGGGGGGGGGAATTCAGGGATGTGATAAATGTTATAGCTCTGTGATCACAATATATAAGTCATAGCTGAGAGAATACTTTACAAGCCCTAGGCAGCAATTCCAAAGCCAACTAATAACTCTACAGTGATGCAATTATACTATTTCGAATACACTAATGACTGTATCATACTGATAGTTCTGGACTTGCCAGTACTTCCATGAAAGAAGATTCCTGGACATGATAAAAACTTCGGCAAACTGTAGGTTTGCAGAGAATTTGTTGACAAACTACTTTAGGGGGAAACCCAGCCCCCAAATCACATTAACTTACTAGTATTATATCTTTGCCTTCATATTCTATTTAATTTATTTTAATTTAATTTATTTGTTGCCTTTCTCATTGACACACAAGTTGGATATACACAGTATAAAACTGTGCAATCAAATAAAAAAGTGAATGGGTTCCACCCTGACCTGGAAAGCTCAGGCAAGCCCGATCGCATCAGTTTTCAGAAAGTAAGCAGGGTCAACTCTAGCAAGTACTTGGATGGGAGACCTCCTTGAAATACCAGAGGTGGGGGGCAGGGGCAGGCTTTATTCAGCCACCTCTCTGAATATCCTCCAGGCCCCCAGTAGGGGTCAGTCACCAGAGGTCACCATGACTTCCAGGTGCACACATACATACATGCCCATCTTTTTAAAAAGTTAATGGGTGTTGTGGTGCCCACAGGCCCCATGTTGGGGGGCCCTCATATAGAGGGAATCTGGTGTGCATTCTAGGGATGTGCTTAACTCTCACGTCATATGGAGCATCAACCAGGCTTTGTCAATTTCAAGTGGTGCTCATGTGCCACAGAATGCCCCTTAAAGATCTGTAACAGTACCATACTGTCTTCTAAGGAAGCTTGTCTGCCATTTATGATCTTAATGAGAAGGAACTCCTGATAAATTTCCAAGGAATATAGGTTGAAAAACCGTTGATTCAACCTATTTGTCTCTCCCATAATTTCCCAACAGTGTTTCTGCTAAGCAGTCACATATCAGAGCGATTCACAATCAAGAAGCCAACCAGCAAGCCACACAAGTATTCCTTTTGGCATCCAGAAAGCAGCTCAAGGAAAACAAGCTCTGGGTTTTTGGTTTTGGGGGCTTTTTTTTTAACAAAGTAAGAAAGCCAGCGTAATTGATCTACAGCTGTGTCAAATGGATGCTAAAGATTGCCAAGTATGTTGAAGCATGGTGGGATATTGCACCCAATGGAGCCAATTTGTGTTTAATTTATCAGGGGAGGATGCAAGTGTTAGATTGCTTCGTTGTTCTGCAGTTTAAGAAAGCAATAAAGAATAATTTGGGAGAGAACACAATACAAAAATACTTTTTATTC
The DNA here is from genome assembly GCF_001447785.1 of Gekko japonicus. Taxonomy (NCBI): domain Eukaryota; kingdom Metazoa; phylum Chordata; class Lepidosauria; order Squamata; family Gekkonidae; genus Gekko; species Gekko japonicus. The sequence continues at coordinate 143,198 of NW_015163604.1, read as the reverse complement.
TTGCCTAACTAGCTTTTAACTAGGTGGTTCTTCATAACCAGAATGGTTTTGCCTGGAATTTAACCTACAATCTCCATTCAGTGCACACACACAAAAATGCATCTTTTCATGTCTTGAAGAAAAAGCATAACATGAAAGTGTAACATCCAATTTAACAAAACTGAGTGGGTGAAGGAACTCTGAATGACACTATGGTATGCATCATCTGTAACTCATCAATCACAAACTTCCCCCTTGTGGTTCCCAAGCCAATCAAAATCTATTCAGTATTGAATAGATTGAAAATTATTTGATGTTGACCAAGTACCTAAGAACACTTTCCTGGGATAAGCTCCATTTAATAGACCTGAACAGAATTCTGAGCAGATCTGCCAAGGTTTCTTCCCCTTATTATCCCAGTGTAAAAATCCATTTAAACCTACATTTATTTATACGTTAAATTTACATAATTTATACCCTGCCTTTCTCCTCAATGAAAATTTACAGTGGCTTACATCAGTATCGTCTCCTCCATTTTGTCCTCAAAATAATTCTGTGAGATAGGTTAGGGAGAGAGTATCTGACTGGCCCAAGGTCACCCAAGTTTCCAAGGCAGAGTAGAGATTCAAACTTGGGTCTCTGAGTTCCTAGTCCAACACTCTAACCACTACACCGTGCTGAGGTACCACACACAACAGTTTGGTGAACCGATACAAACATCTTACTATATGATATGGGTTTATATCATATTGCTGCTGCTTTGTCTATGTCTCTATAAACCTGAGATAATTTTTTTCCCATCTGCAAATAGGATTAGGATATTTATGAAGTCTTTTTTCCCATGATGTCTTTCTGAGTAATCCATTGCTGGAAACAGCTGCATGGAAACATATTCCCCGAAACTGTAGAATTTTATGACTACAGTCTTCCTTTGAAGAACACTATATCTTCCTTGCTTTGTCTACATTTCACAAAACCAAGCATTGTTCTTAATGCAAATACACAATTTATTAAGGTTTTTTTTCTTTTTAATTTCATTTATTCATTGAGATCCAATGTGGTGTGAAGTGTTCAACTCAGAAAGGCAAGATCTGGATTCAGATCCCTAGTCTGTTAAGAAGTTGATTGGGTAACACTGGACCAATTATCATCTCTATTACACTCACCTGTCTCACAAGCTGGATGTAGCCCTAAACTCTTGGACAGCAGGTAAGGAATAAAACATTCTCCCAACTATTAGTTTAAATTTTCTTCACTGAGGAAACAGTGCTGTGACAGAATTCACTTTATAGCACAAAAATGAGTCAACAATTCAGGGTGCAGCAGCAGTAACATGTTATTATACATTCTGGTGCCATTCTCTAGAGCTTTCCCAGCTGTGGTTTGGGGATCTTACATGTACGTCTACACATGGAGCTACTTCTGCAGCTCCCTCCAAGAGCGCAGACAGGGGCTTCCTCGCCAAGACACATAGCTAAGACAGCCCTATAATTTTGGCTCTTCAGGCACTTACTGTATTTATGGCTGTCAACCTCCAAGTGATGGCTGGAGATCTCCTAGGATTACAAATAATCTCCAGGTGACATAGATCAGCTCACCTGGAGAAAATGTTCTTATATTAACAGTGTAGTACTCTAAATAACCACTCAGATCCATTCCAAAGACAGCAATGTAAATAGTCCAATACAGTTCAACAAATTCCTAACAGTTAATAAATGTCCACAAAACTAAGAGGAGTAACAGTTGATAGATGTCCACAAAACACAGCTGATATTTATTTATTTATTTATTTATTTATTCGACTTTTACCCCGCCCTCCCACCAGGAGGGCGGGGTAAGCTCAGGGCGGCTTACAATAGTTTAAAACCAACATAACAATTTATACAATATAAGTCTAAAACAATGCAGTCAATAAAATATCCAAATACACTTATTAAAATTAAGATTAAGACGTGGCGGCCTTCTGTTATAAAGTGGTAGAACCGTCAGTGTGGTCTGAGCTATTGAAACGATATGATATGAGGCTCTATTATTCGAGCCAGTTGGAATAGATATAGACTGCTGTATACAGTCAAGAGAAATATGTAGAGCTTAGTGCTCCATCACTGGAGGTGGCCTGATGAAGTCCTGAAAGGAAACAGATGGGAACCTGAGCGGTCCATCGCCACACCTCTTAGCAACTGTGTTTTGTGGACATCTATCAACTGTGATTCCTCTTAATTTTGTGGACATTTATTAACTGTTAGGAATTTGTTGAACTGTATTGGACTATTTACATTGGTGTCTTTAGAATGGATCTGAATGGTTATTTAGAGTCCTGCACTGTTAATATAAGAATGTTTTGAATCAAGTGTCAAGTATTTTTGGGTACAGTGTTACAGTTTTTGACTGTGTTGTTATATGCACAACCCTCTCTGCTGTACTTCCATTCATTTATTCTGCACCTAGAGAAAATTGCTGCTTTGGAAGGTGTACTCTATGGCATTATAATACTCCGCTGAAGTCCCTCCCCTCCCCAAACGCTATTCTCAGACTCCACCCCCAAAATCTCCAGGTATTTCCCATCCTGGAGCTGGCAACCCTGTCTTTATTGGTGGGACAATTCTGAAAAGGGGGAGGTAGACAAAGGAACTAGTTAAAAAAAAAAGTGGGACAAGTGGTCTTGTTGCCTGAGCATTTAAACATGTAGAAATGGCTTCTGGGTTAAGACATGACAATTTTACTTTTTCTGGGGAGAAGTTGCATATTTCCTCCTCCCATTAATTTAAAAAATTGTTATTAAAAAAAAAGTTTATATTACCTTACCACCTCCTCAAACAACCACCGGAGGCAAAACTGGAGCTTGATTCACAACAGTGTCTGCCTACCGTCCCTGCATCTAAAAGCAGCGATGCGTTTATCTCTGGGAACAAAATGTATTACATGCCTCTCTTTGGCATGAAGGATGGGGGCTGCCAGCAACTTATTTTCTGTGCGACAATTCCGTCCAAACATCTCCTTGGCTTTGCAGTAAAATGAATTGGGAGCAGGCAGTGAACAACCTGTGCTCAGTTTTAAAAGGCAAAATGAAGAGCTACTTTTCCAGACAACTTTGGATTGAAACATGCAATCTCTAGCAGAGGAGGACAGGCACTCCGAAAATTAAAATGCATATCACCCACCTTCTTAATTTAAACGTTTTTTGCTTACTTCCCAGAGTGTGTTTTTTCCCACCTTAACTTTATGTTCCTTTAAACCAATGCCCTAAAAATTACAGCTGTCTGGCGATCACATAGATCCAGTAAATTTCTCACTTTTAAGACCACTTTATCTCAAGGCTGATAAACAGCGTTTGTTGTCAATGCAAGTAATTAAGAAAGTTATGTTTGCTGTCACAGCAGCTCTCCAAATTTAACTTTTCTACCATTCATCGGCAGCTGCAGCATCAGGCAGTGAATCGTATGTTACAGTCTGAAGGACAGGGAGAAATAAGGGACTTACAGTACACACGACCATATCAGGGTAGACCTGCAGAAGGGATCAGGACAGCATACATAACTATTCTGTTTCAAGGGACGCTAAAATCCAGGGGCAGATGACCAAGGTCTTAATGAGAGTGTTGTAAAAATTTGGATTTTGTGGGGGGCGGGGCGGGAGAGTCTGTATGCTTTCTGCTCATACAGAAAAGCTCAAAGGTTGCCATCCTCTCATTGGGGCCTGGGGGTCTCCTGGAATTACAACTGATCTCCAGACTTCAGAGATCAGTTCCCCTGGAGAAAAATTGCAGCTTCAGAGGGCAAACTCTATGGTATACCATAGATTCTAGGAGAAATCCTCCCCCAAATTCCCAATAGGCTGCTGCCCTTGTAGGGCCACTGGTATCCAGGAGCAAGCTGAGGCATGGGAACCCTGCAATGCTGGCAGACCCACAGGGGCTACTTGGTTTGGGCACAGGCTGCAGTGTCAATGGGAGTTGCCATTATCCCATAAGCCAGATTTGCAACAGGGATCCCTGTTCTTTAACAAACCTTTCCTATGCTGTGTTAGAGGCACCTAGTCCAGTTGATACCAATAGCCTTGAGCACATTAAACTCTGGTTTGGACTGGAGGATATAGAAAAGGCAATATAGACATACTAGTATTCTTGTTTTTCTCATACCCCTGAAGTGGCAAGAAAAAGCACTGAACCCTCTTCTAAGGGCCCCTTACTAACAAGATCCCAAAAACCGGAAAGAACCCAGAACTGAATTAGCATGAAGTTGAATGGCAGCCCTCATTGCAAAACATATTTGTTTCTTTCCTTTACTTCAGCCTCCATTGAGAAGAGGAGAATGACAGGGACCTACTCTTTAGTTGCTTCAGGGCTGAGAGATTTGCAGGTTATACTGCATCACCCACAGGTTCAGCGAAATTTTACCCTGAAGGTTGCCTTTCCTCCCCTCAACTCCCTATAATTCACAATATTGGCATCTTGTTGATATTGCCAATTATTTGTTTGTTTTTACTGTGCAGTACTCTCTACACCAAGTCCACAATACACATGCAGCATCCTATCAAGTGCAAGAGAGAAATCTCTTTGTGACAGTCTCCCAAATTCAGAGTGGATTTAAACTTACAGATTCAAAATGGCATCAAGGGCAAAACCAATAATGTACTTCCTTCCCACACCAACCCTTACCTGAATACTTTATTATTCCTGAGCCACCATGTACTGACTGCTCCAAATGAGTAAAACAAATAACCACCTAATAAAAACACAAGACTAAATATCTATTAAAGTATCTCATGGTTTACCATCCAGTGTTATTCCTATCACATAGCATTATCTTATTGATACCAAGATGCTTTTGATTTTAGTTTCTATATTCGCTTTAATGCTTACTTAAAACAAGGATTTGAGAAACTAATTTTGGAACACGTACTCTCATGCTGATAAAAGGCAGGGTCCCAACCATGTGGCTGGAAGGGCCATTTTTTCCGGGGAGGATGGGCCCGGCTTTGCTGTAAGCCAGGTTGCTATCTAGCAACTTCCCATAGTCTGCTGGCTCAGCGCAGGGGCAGGGGGTTCCTTCTAGTCTGCAGAGGGTTGAAAAGGAACTGGCTGAGGGTGGTGTGCAATTCTGGAACTCTCAAATAATCCATTATCTTTTTTGTTATTGGGACAAAACATCCCAACTTCAAGTATAGGCTAATGGGGTCTGAACTTGCTGAGACTAAGAGGGGGAAAGATCTTGAGATCGCAGTGTCAATCCAGTGTGCTGCAGAGGTGAAAAAGGCAAACTCTTATTAGGAAAGGGACTGAGAATAAAACAGCCAATATTGTAATGCCTCTGTATAGATCTATGGTGCGACCTCATTTGGAATACTGTGTACAGTTCTGGTCACTGTATCACAAAAAGGACACTGCAGAGCTTGGAAAAGTACAGAGGAGGACAACCAAGATGATTAGGGGGTTGGAACACCTTCCCTATGAGGAAAGGCTGAAGAGTCTAGGACTTTTCAGTTTAGAAAAGACAACTAAGGGGGGTATGATAGAGGTTAATAAAATTATGCATGGGGTAGACAGAATTGATGAAGATAATTTTTCTCCTACTCCCAAAATAATAGAACTTAAGGGCATCCAATGAAGCTGATGGGAAGTAGGTTCAATACGGACAAAAGGAAATACTACTTTACACAGAGGGACCAATTCCTCACAAGAAGCTGTGCCACCCTCGCTCTTCTGTTTCCCCGCTTGCATTGGTCAATTTCACACTGTTCACTGCGGCTGCATTTTGACCTGCAGCTCCCCACCCCCAAGTTTCTCTCACGTCTTCTCAATCTCAAAAAACAAGGATCGAGAAGACATGGGGGAAATCAGGAGGAGCTGCAGGTCAAAATGTAGCCATGTAGTGAATAGTGTGAAATTGACCAATGCAAGCAGGGGAAACAGAAGAGCGAGGGCGGCACAGCTGCTTGTGGGGAATTGGTCAGGGTGATTAAAATGGGGAAATTGCTGCCAGAGGATGTAGTGATGGCTACATAAATAAATAGCTTTAAAAGGGGACTAGATAGGTTCATGAAAGATAAGGTTCATGAATGATAAGTCTATCAATGACTACTAGCCATGGTGACTGAAGGGAACCTCCACATTCAGAGGCACTAATCCTCTGAATCCCAGAGCCAGGAGGCAACATCAGGGGAAGACCTTGGCCTCTATGCCCTGCTGTTGGCCATACAGAGGGACCGCTTGGCTACTGTGTGATACAGGATGCATTAAGCATTAAGACAGACTGAAAGGGGATGCTAAAGAGAAAAATGGCCTTGCATCTATGCCCACAAACAGTTCAAATAGTGAAAATTCAGAAGTTTTTATCAGAGAAGTAGCATACTGTGACCTAATCTGGATGGTCCAGGCTAGCCCTGGTTAGTATTTGAATGGGAGACCACCAAGGAAGTCCAGGGATTTATCTATTTATTATTTTCAATTTGTATCCCACCTTGCCAGGTGAACTGGCTCAAGGAAGCATACAAACATTAAAATGCAATAAAACAATAAATACAATAAAATACACAAAACAACCCAGATGTTTTGGGTGCTAAAAGAACAGTACAGATGATGGTGGCATTTAGTATACAATCCCATAGTGGAAAGCAGTATCCAACGATGTAACACAGGGGCGTGAGATGTTCCAATGGCTCATTCAATAGTGGTGGCTCCTAATCAAAATCCTGGTGGAAGAGCTCCATTTTACAGGCCCTGCGAAACTGTAAGAGGTCCCGCAGGGTGCTGATTCATCCAGGAGCTCATTCCACCAGTGTGGACCCACCACTGAAAAGGCCCTGGCTCTACCAATGGCCAACCTGGCGTCTCTCGGGCCAGGGAGAGTTAGGCGATTCTGTGTCCCTGACCTCAGTGCTCTCTGGGGCACATATGGGGAAAGGCGGTCCCTCAGGTAGACAGGCCCTTGACCATATAGAGCTTTCAAGGTCAAAACCAGCAGCTTGAAACGAATCCGGTAAGCTATTGGCAGCCAGTGCAATGCCTTCAGCACTGGCTGGATGTGGTCTTGTATAGAGAGACCCATCAGCAGCCTGGCTGCTGCATTTTGCACTAGCTGCAGCTTCCGGATTTGAGACAGGGGCAGCCCCATGTAGGGAGCATTACAGTAGTCTAATCTAGAGGTGACCATAGCATGAATTACTGTTGCCAGGTCATTGCGTTCGAGGAAGGGAACCAGCAGCCTAATCAGGCAATGGCAAGCCACCTCTGAATGTCTCTTGCCTTGAAAACCCCACGGGATGACAGCAAAAAAAAAAAGGTGTAGGATACTCATTAGAGATTAAACACTCACTCTGTCATGAAGTTCACTAGCTGATCCCTGGGCCAGTCACTCTCTCTCAGTTTAACTTAATTCACAGGGTTGCTGCAAATATAAAATGAGAAAGGGGGAGACCCATGTGTGCCACTCTTCTCTCTCCTTGGAGGAAAAGCAGAACAAAAAAAAAGTAGATATTAATCTTCAACAGTCATTCTTACCCTTCTACAACTACGCTTTGCAATGCTATGAGACATCAGAGAATTTGACTGTGTCCATCATGAAGAAAAAAAGCACATGGAGACTCCATTAGAGCCAGCACACTGTAGTGGTTAAGAGCAGCGGATCCTAATCTGGAAGACCAGATTTGATTCTCCAGTCCTCCACAGGAAGCCTGCTGGGTGACCTAGGGTCAGTTACAGTTCTCTCAGAAATCTCTCAGCCCTACCTACCTCCCAAGGTGCCTGTTGTGGGATGGAAAGGCAATCATAAGCCACTTTGAGACTCCTTCAGGTAGAGAAAAGCAGGGTATAAAAACCAACTCTTCATCATCATCAAGAAAACTGCCATATTTTGGATAATGTAAAGCTTCTGTGGAACCATCAACAACTGTTACCTTCAGAATGAGGAAGACCTGAATGATGGTTACTAAATTCAAGGTCCCACTTAAGAAGTAGCTAAGGTATTATAATAGGCCCACTAACTACCTCATCCCAGGGCATCCCATGGAGCACTTGGGTCCTTAGAATCCTCAAAGCATAGTGGCATGTGAAGCACATAGCTGATTGGCTGTTAGCAGGCAGTAATACCAGGGGTCTTTGCTACTCCAGATGGCTGAACAATTCATCCTGGTGAAGCAGTTCTTGTATGCCAACACTGCTCTGGTTTCCAACTGACTCATGCAATTTATGTTAATTATCTTCAATAAGATATGTAAATTAGCTGCAATCCCCTGGCTTGTGACACATTTCTAAAGTGGCCGTCAAGACCAAACATCTTGGTTGTCCTGAATGAGGTGCCCAGAAACAAAGTCATGTGCCCTTTAAAGAGCTTCTGAATGCGTAATCACCAGCACTGCCAACCAGAATGTTAGGAAATGCATTTTCCACACAAAAATCATATGCATTGGCCTTTGCTTCAACACAGGCTGGACTACAAACCATCTTGCCAGGTAATCAGCTTGGCATAGGCCATAACTTGGAGCTGGGGTGCCTCTTGCCAGATCAGGAAACAAGCAACAACATGCCAGCTGCAGATGCTTCTGTCAGAGTTCAGGCTTGAATTTATTAGGGTGGAAAGCGACACAAAAGAAAGAGTGAGAGGAAAATAAAGACAGGTGGGGCTGAAGAGGAATACTGCAATATGGTCTTGATAGATAACTTTGTTCTCTTTTCTATTCCACTGGTGACACTTAATAACAAACACCATTTGGAGATGCATTTAAATATTATTCTAAAATGTACCACGCTTCTGATACACACGCACACACACACACACACACTCCCATAGTTCTACTATGTTTTCCAAAGAAATTTTTGCAGCAAGGGAAACATACGCAGTGATTAAAAACCACTCATATGGGCTGAGTTCGATGTTTGTGTGCACCAGGGCTATTTGAAGAGGACAAAAAAGGGAGGGGGAAACCTGTTGGCACAGAAGGGGTATGGATGCTGGTGCAAATAGACTTGCCGAAAGGGAATCACATGGTTGCTCCCTCCCACACCACTTTTTTTAAAAAATGGTCACATATCATTTATGCATCATAGTGCTGATGAAGAAGAGTAAGCACAGTTGTACTCATTTTCATTTCATTTTCGACTTTTACTGGCATAAAAGATGCTGTTGAGTTAGAATCAAGAGTAAATACAAAGGTCTGATAGGTAATAAGAACGGAGACATTAAACAGTTGATTAAAGTAGTGACCAATAATACAGATCAAGTATGTATTTAAATCAATAAAACGTCAGAAACAAATAGGAAAAATAAGTGTCCACAGTTGCACTCATTTTTCACAAGGAGGGGGGGAACCTGGGAATACTCAAAATACCCAAGAAGTCTTACTTTCACAGTGGTACCAGCTTGGAATGAATGGCGAATACTGCTGATCACTAGAGATAGTCACGGGAGGGAAGAGGGCATGGCAGAGCCCAGACTTACCAGCTCTCAGAAGCTAAGCAGGGGTGGTCCTTGGATAGGAGACCATCAAGGAAGACTCTGCAAAGGAAGGCAGTGGCAAACCACCTCTGTTTCTCACTTGACTTGAAAACCCCTTGCTTGGGGTTGCTAAGAATCAGTTGTGTCTTGACGGTACTTACATAGTACACGGAGATGGTCATGGGCACTGAATAGTAGACTCCTGTGACACTCACAACCGCAATGCCCATAACTATTTAGGAGCAGTGGACATGTTTCCTGGGGAAACATGTGCACTTTATCACCAGCAACAATCTACAGTTTTAATATGGGGGACTACAATGGATACAGTGCCTGTAAGCTGCAAGAATGCTGCCCCAGTTCTTTCCACATACTGCATGAGCACTCTACTTCTTCTTTCCAAAGAAATTACTGGATTGGATCCCAACAACCACCACGGGAAATATGGCAATGGAATATGGCTTTCTTACCCACCTCCTCCTCCCTCAAGTCTCTTGCGCTGCCTAAAAACCAACATCTGAACTTTCAGAATGGCATTGCTTGTAGGGGGTGAGTTAGTGTGAGCTAGCTCACAGTTTTTTAGCATCCCGCTCACACATTTTTGTCTTAGCTCAGGAAGGATGGCTCCAGAGCAAACTAATTCTTTGCAGTAGCCAAATCGCTTCCTCACAACTTTAATGCCAGTAGCTCACAAAGGAGAATTTTTGCTCACAAGACTCCACAGCTTAGAGGGAGCATTGGTGCTGGGGAGGCTATAGCAGGAAACTGTGAAAACCCTGGCAGTTATTTCTTTATTCAACATGATCTGTGCCTCAGTTCTGATGTATCTGTGGCTTCACTGCCCTGCAAAGCTGACCAGTTCTTTGATTATTTACAGCCTGAATATCATCCTGTTGACTTTGAAAGGGTACTTGTGGGGTGATCCCAGAATATCTAAAATACAACACAGACATGATCTGACCAATCAGCAGGACAAGTCCCCAGACTTGATGCAAACAGGCTTTAGCACAAATGTGTAACAACCAAAACTTTATCTAATATTCCATTTCCCCATGTTTTTGCAGTGCCAGATGGTTCCAGAATATTTATAGGATAGGCACAATTTAAAACATCTCTCTCTCTCTCTCTCTCTCTCTCTCTCTCTGTGTGTGTGTATATATATAGTCTTAAAGTATTTGTGAAAGCCAAGTTCATGCTTGTGCAGAAGCGGCATTTCAGACACCGTTTACTTACATGTAGCCACACTGAACATACTTTTTCTCCACCAGCTTGGTTTTTAAGCTCTATTTTGGCAGCAAGTTTATCAGCCTGTTTCAAAGACACAACATTATTGGATAGTTAGATCCAAGCCCAGTAGCACCTGAGAGACCAACAAGAGTTTCAGGGCATCAGCTTTTGGAAGTCAAAGCTCTGAAGGTGCCAGTGGACTTGAATCTAATTGTTCCACTGCTGTCCAGCATGGCTGCCCTCTGAAACAACCTTATGGGATGGCACTAATGTTCACACAGTCTTGAAGGGTGGAGGAAAAGGCACCTTATAAGAAATTGCTATTATGAATGATGAGTCAATGAGCCCTTCCTGAACAGTCTCCTTTTTACGGAAGAAGTATTAGGGGAGGTAGAATTTCTGAGCAACGTACTAAAACAGTATTTCCTCTTCAACAGGTCTTAATGTGCGGAGTCATAACAAAAATCCATTAGATTTTACCGTAACACGAAAAAACACTGACGTTTAAATTTGAAAATCCATCCGTAATGATGCCTGTTGGATTGTTCTAACTGATGGTTTTCCTTTAAAAAATCGAGCCCTGGAAGACAACGGCTGGTCAATATTGAATTAAAGACAGCAATAATGCCATCTGACCTTGACCTTGATGACATCAGTATTCTGAAATTTAAGCTGTCAGACCTCCGCACAAGGATCCTGATTGGATTAATCAACTTGCTCTCTGATTGACCCAGAAATCTTTCTACGGTTTGTGTGCAAACATTTACTGAGTTAACCACATGAGATTCTTGCATTTGTATGCATCTCTCTCTCTCTCTCTCTCTCTCTCTCTCCCTCTCTCTCTCTCTCTCTCTCTCCCCTGCCCTTTCATAAAGACTTGGCAACTATGTGTGCAGTTGAACTAAACTATCAAATTCTCTCAGAGATTCATTTAACTGTCCCCCCCCCCATGTCAACCACAATTTTTATCAAGAGATAACAAAATCCAATGAATACCAAAAACTGGGCCATATGCAGTATTTCTATTTGGTGGATAGGTACTCTTAGTGATGACTCTACTTAGTAGCCTTTAAAACACATCATGTTCTTGTAGATGCTGGGCTGAGGACCCAAAACAAGTTACATTGTTTCAAAAGATTTACAGTTATTCATTTATACTTAACGGGACCATAGAATACTGTGTAACATTTTATCACTTATGGCAAGACATGATACATGCTGATATCAGCTGAAGATTATGATTTAATAGTCAAAAGGCTTATCAGAAAGAGAGTGGGACCCAGAAATCTTGATTAGCAGTCCCCGCTAGCTTGTAATGAGTTTCCGGATCAGCAAGGGTGAAATTACATGCCAAAATAACATATAAATTATTCCCAGTTTAAGCAGAGGGCTCTTCTGTGCTGATACCTATTTGCAGGATCATGAAGTTTCGACTTCCTAAATCTATTACCGAACAAAATCTTGCATTTACTTTGTATAAATGAGGTTTGCGGTGAAGTCCTAGTTGAGGGATGGCTGTTCGGCCACATGGAAGAATGGTCAGATTTCATTGTTATTACCTATCGGGCATATACTGTTGTTTCAGATAGATATATGGGGAATTCTCACAGTTTGCAGTGCTTCAGTTTTGGCTGGATCAGCCCTCTCTGGGACAGCTGATAGAGGAGAGAAGTATCTTTAAGAACACTATTGACTAAGGGTGTACAGGCATGACCATGGTCAGACATCCCTCTGGACATAATCCTAAATAATTTTTTTTGTGACCAGGTAGAGTCCACCCTCCATGGGAGCTGCTGTTCTCCAAGGGAACAGATCTCTGTCAGCTGGAGATGTTGTAATTCCAGGATATCTCTACACCCCACCTGGAGGTTGGCCAACCTATGAGAGGGGTCTTAAGCCTCCTCTCCCTGATGTCACTTGAAAGAGCCCTGGGAAGGCCATTTGCTCTATTGGGGAAATGTGGCTTGGACCTTTCCCGGAAATTCCATGGGCCTTTTGGAGGGAGTTCTCTCATTCTCCCCCCACATGGAAGACCTCTGAATCCCCTGAACCAGAAGCAGCATTTCAGGGGGTATTTGGGGCTGCCATGGGAGAGGGAGGACCAGCAAAAAATCATCCCCCTCTTGTACCCGTAGAAATTCTAGGTGGGGTTGAATCCTACATGTACTGTAGAGCAAGACATAAGGTACTGCAGCAAAACAAGCAGTGGTTCCCCGAAAACACCAGAGGGGGAGGTTTAATCCCCCTCCCCCCAATGCAGTACAGTCCCAATCCAAATCAGTCTCCCACACACCTCAGAACTTAAATTTCAACAGTGAACACCTGGGTAAGCATCTGCTTGACAGGAACAGAAGCAGACCCATACATTTAGGCCCTGAACTGCAAACAATGTGACTGATTTCACACAAGGAGCTGCGCCGCCGTCGCACCTCCCTTTGCCCTGTTTCCATTGGTCAATTTCCCACTCGAAGCCGTGCGGCCGCATTTTGACCCAGAGCTTCGCCCGATTTTCCCCGTGGTTTCATGATCCTGTATTTTGAGGATCACGAAACCGTGGGGAAAATCGGGTGAAGCCGCAGGTCAAAATGCGGCCGTGCGGCTTTGAGTGGGAAATTGACCAATGGAAACCGGGCAAAGGGAGGTGTGACGGCGGCACAGCTCCTGGTGCGAAATCAGCCTGTGACTTAAACCAGTATTAAACAGAACTGAAATAGTGGGTATATTTTTTCCTTATTTCATTTTTTAAAAAAGTGATATTCATTTTCATGCCATGCATTATTCATTATTCATTTTTGTTGCCAACTGATTTCAATGGCAAACATATTGTTGTTTCCATTCAATTTGGATAAAACTTTCAGGAGCCCTCTCAACCAACGAACCCTCTCTGCCAGGTTCAGACAGATGGGAGACATTCTCACATAGGCTGCTTTCTCTTGCCGAGTGAGCAGAAGCAGACATTTGGCAAGCAGCATTACAAAGTGAGCCCGGGCAGGCATTCGAGACCCCCTCAAAAGACAGAGTTGAAAAGCAGGAATAAAAGCATACATTTGGCAGCCTAAGGTAGAAAAGTCACATTACGTGGTGGGCAGAATTTTGCAATGAGAACCTTAAGCAGGCAGGCAGCGAGGCAGAGCGGTTTGCATTTGGCACCCCGACAATGACAGGCAGCAGCACAACACCGCCTGCCCCCCCCCCCGGGCCTAGGGACACCAGGTTGGTGGTAACTAGAACTGGGGCATTCTCTCTGGTGGCACCAACGCTGTGGAATGAGCTCCCCAACGAGATTAGAGCTCTACGGGACCTCCAGCAGTTCCGTTGAGCCGTAAAAATGGAGCTGTTTCGCCAAGTGTTCCAATAGAAACTGACTGCTACGGTGGGGCCGCACTAGCACTTTATTATAGGATGCCGCCGTATTTATTTACTTAGTCTTACTGTATTTATTGAAATGGTATGAATTGCATTTTATATTTTGTATTTGCTGGTTTTAAATTGCTTGTAAGCTGTCCTGAGCCACTTCGGCAGGAGGGCGGGGTAGAAATTTAATAAATAAATAAATAAATAAATAAAATTAATGACAGGCAGCAGCCACCTACAAAGAGGTTGCCCCAAGAAAGACAAGATAGTATCACATGAGAGGAAATAATATGGAAGAGAGAACACAGACACTTGCATTGTTCGGGCTGCTTGGTGGGAAGCAAACACTGGAATAATAACACCTGGTGTGAGTTGTTTAGGAGGAGGAGGAGGAAGAGAAAGAGAAAGGGTTGGATTTATACCCCACCCCTCACTCAGAGTTTCAAAGCATCTTACAATCTCCTTCCTCTCCCCACAACAGATACCCTGTGAGGTAGGTTGGGCTGAGTAAGCTCTGAGAGAACTGTGACTGGCCTAAGGTCACCCAGCTGGCTACATGTGGAGAAGGAGTGGCGAATCAAACCCGGTTCTCCAGATTAGAGTCTGCTGCTCTTAACCACTACATCAAACTGGCTCTCCAGAAAAAGAACACATGCACACACAAAGGCCAACTGATTATTAACACATATGCACTCTGTTGGTAATACAAAAGATCTAAGACTGTGGGCTGAAAATAATCACACCAACACCAAGACAATTAGAGTCGGATTAACGTGTGATTCACAGGGCTGCCAAACCCCCATGGGGGCAGAGGATTCCCTGCCCCCAAGTCCTATGGTCTGCCGCCAGTTAGAGCCACAGCCAGAGAAAGAAAAATTTTATGGCAGCTTCATGTACTTACCACAGGAAGTGACAAAGGGCAGCTCTAGAAATCTATGGTTTTACCAGTTTCCAGCAGTTCCTAGAGCTATGTTATGTCACTTCCAGTAAGTATATATAGTAAAGGTAAGTCAGTCGAATCCTACTCTAGGGTTGCGGTGCTCATCTCCGTTTCAAAGCCGAAGAGCCAGCGCTGTCCAAAGACATTTCCGTGGTCATGTGGCCGGCATGACTAAACACCAAGGCGCACAGAACGCTGCTAGGTTGGCAGGAGCTGGAACTAGAGACAGGTGCTCACTCCGTCATGCGGCCACCCGGGTCTCGAACTGCTGAACTACCGACCTTCCACAGCCTGCAGTTCAGCGTCTTAACCACTTGAGCCACCGCAGCTCCTAAGTATATATACATTTATAAAAAATTATCCAGCTAAACTGTAGCCTCTCACCAATCCTCCTGCTGGTTGCCAGGCAACCCTACCCTGCACTCACCTTAAAAATAGTGTGTAGGGGGGAATCAGCTCCCGAGTGTGCGTGGCACAGCAGGAGGAGCTTCATCATTCCCTCCCTTCCACCCAGTGTGCTTCCACTAGAAGTACAGGGCCATAGATGGAGGGCTATTTGTTTTACTACTGGCTCCGTGTGTCTGCCCATGGAACCAGCAGTAAGACAAACAGCTGGCTCCCACCGCCCAACACGGGGAAGAAGGGAGGGAATGATAAAGCCCCTCCTGCTGCCACCCAGGCTTGAGAGCCAATTTGTCCTCCCATGATATTTTTAAACTGAGTACAGACATTAAACATGAGCTGTGTTGGGGTTTCCCAATGAGAGTAGAGATGCGGGGGGGAGCATAGAGAGGCCACGTGTCATAAATCAGGTGTGATTCTCTGTATATGGGACTGGGTCTTACACAAATAATTTATTTAGACACACTCTGTCACCAAGTCCTCCTCTCCAACCCGTTCTTTAAGTTTTCTTTAAAAAAAAAAAAAAACAATTTTTATTAGGATATAACATCAAAATCAAACAATATAACATTTATTTCAATCCTTTTATATCCTTTTCTGCCCATATCCTCCCCCTCTTCTGGCTTCCCGCAGTGCTCCAACCTCCCTCCCAAATTTTTTGTTTTCATTGCTCTTCACCTTACATCTATTACTTAAACTTATTAGGTAACACTATTATTCTTATACACTTATACACATTCTAAATACCTTTCTATCATCAGTAGTTGTCAAATAGTTCTTTAACTTTTCTAATAAATATAAAGAAAATGGTTCTCCCTTCCTTGTCTCTGAGGAAGTGAGCACTGACTCACGAAAACTCATGCTGGAATAAATGTTAGTCTTTAAGGTGGCACTGGACTTCTGTTTTAGTTTGCTACAGTAGACTAGCCAAGCCACACGCCTGGAATTATGATAGAACTAACACTAAAGAGACAGGGAATCCCACTATCACCTCCCACTCACCAACCTGGTGAGTCAGATGAGTCTGAGAAGAGTGATTACTTAAGATCCATTGGGCTTAGAAGGCACTGCTTAGGGTGGCACCATTTGTGAGACTGAGTAGAGATGAGAACTGTGATCTCACCAGCCAAAGTCCCACAAAGTCTTAACTACTAGGACACACTAGCTATAAGTCAAAGCCCTTCAAATAAGCTCTTCAGTCATAGTTTGCTACTGTCGCCTTCAAATCATAACCAACAGGCATCGATTCTTTTATACCACTGCAGATCCCCTAAACCTTTCCATCTGAGGTAGTTTACAGAAGAATTATGGGGAAACTTTATTTTCATCCACCATCTGTTCACAGAGTTTTAAGAAATTTATGGGGATGTAAATAACTAAATCACGTATTATTTCAAGCGATTATAGAGAACACTAGATTTATGGCTCTCTCAAGTGTGTGTGTTTTTACTGCTTCGCTGTTGCCTTACGTGACACCTAGCCGAAGAGGAAAGTCAACTTTTCACTGCTATTTACTCAGTTTCATCAGTTGGGGGAGTTTAGTGCATGAGCAGAAATAAAACCAGAATGTCCCCAGACAGATGCTCAACACTGCTTTGAACCTGAAGGTTGCCTTAGGTTAGGCAAGCCACAGCTTCTCAAGTCTCAGACTGCCGTTTATAGCCTGGAGATAATAACAGTGGTGTAAAGTGCCGTCAAGTCCCAGCCGACTTATGCCAACCCTGTAGGGTGTTCATGGCAAAAGGATTCAGAGGTGGTTTGCCAGTGCCTGCCTCTGCATCATGACCCTGGACTTCCTTGGTGGTCTCCCATCCAAATACTAACCAAGGCCAACCCTGCTTAGTTTCTGACAAGATCAGGCTAGTTTAGGGCTGCCAAATGCAGCCGGGGGGCGGGGATTCCCCCGCTTTGGAGCCCCGATTCCCGGCGCGCCGGAATCGGGGCCCGGGGGAAACCCCACCCCCGCGTGCGCGTCACCCGGAAGTGACGTCGCACGCTGGGGGCGGGGCCATGCCGTTTGAGGGGAAAACAAAGTCCCCGCAGAGCTCCCGGACCGGCAGGAAGGACCCCCGCCGGTACGTGAAACAAATTTGGCAACCCTAGGCTAGTTTTGTGCCATTCAGGTTAGGGCAGAGAGATCATAATACTGATCTACTTTACAGGGTTGTCGTGAGGGTGACCAGATAACAGTCTGCATCCGAACACACCATTAAGAAAAATTGAGTGCCCTTTTCTTAAGAGGAGGCAGCAGCGATTCCTCCTCTCCTGCTGCAGTCTCCTGAACCCTCCAAAAACGTTGCTCCCGGGGGTTAGTGGGCCTTCAGAACCAGCCTAGTGGGGAATCTGCAAAGGGAGAGGGAAATCAGCACAATCTTCTTTATGAGTACTGGCACTTTAAAAAAAAAATGGCACTGGAAAAATCAGTATCTTCTTTTCATCTGGCTTGTTTCCTATGATGTATTTTTTCCACAGTGGATGGGGGGGGGGAGAGGAAGAAAGCTTCCATGGGGGAAGAGACTAAAACTTGTTGCAGAAAATCATATATATTTTGCACTGCTTGTACATTCTCTGGAAAGTGCCAGTGGCTTATAGCTTTCATTATGGGTGTACTTGCATGTAGCAAAACCAGCCATGTGATTTAATTTGTATTAAGTAACAGGAGTAAGATTACCGATACGTTTTAGTCATAACTTGAAAAGATATTTAAAGCACTGCAGGGTCTAGAACCCTCATAGCTTAACTGATTGCATCTCCCTCAATGACCCAAAGTCATGCCAGTCGAGTCTGACTCTAGGGTTGCGGTGCTCATCTCCATTTCAAAGCCGAAGAGCCAGCACTGTCCGAAGACGTTTCCGTGGTCATGTGGCTGGCATGACTAAACATCAAGGCGCATGGAACGCTGTTACCTTCCCACTGAAGTGGTACCTATTTATCTACTTGCAATTTCTTGCTTTCAAACTGCTAGGTTGGCAGGAGCTGGAACTAGAGACAGGAGCTCACTCCGTCATGCAGCACACTCGGATCTCGAACTGCTGAACTGCCGACCTTCCACAGCCTGCAGTTCAGCGTCTTAACCACTTGAGCCACCGCACTTACCACTTTACCACTTTACCAAATCTACTTCATCATCAGGGTTCTAGAAATTTTTATTTGTTTATTTATTTATTCTTCAAAATTGTACCCTGCCCTCCCAGCCAAAGCTGGCTCAGGGTGGCTTACATAAAATCACCAAAAAACATTTAAAATAGTACAATAAACCATTTAAAATAGTATTGAAACCAATTCACAATTCCATAAGAAGTGCTCATTTTGCTGTTATTGAGTTCAGGATGGCTACCATCAGCTCTCTCTTCCCATAGCCGGTTCGCAGGTTTTCTGGAGATGTCTTTCAGATGTCTTTTAGGCGGCTGGCACAGGCTGTCGATATAAATTCCAGAGGCAACAGGGCTTCTTATCCAGTTGTTAGAGGTGGTGGTGGCTCCAAAACCCAGCAGAAGAGCTCTGTTTTACAGTCCCTGCGGAACTGTAAGAGGTTCCACAGGGCCCTGATCTCCTTTGGGAGCTCATTCCACCAGGATGGCACCACCACCGAGAAGGCCCTTGCCCTAGTTGTCACCAGTCTGGCCTCCTTGAGACTCGGGTGGGCCAATCGATTCTGGGCCCCTGGGGAACTCTGGGGAACATGTGGGGAAATGCAGTCCCTCAGGTATGTAGGTCCCTGACCATAAAGGGCTTTAAAGGTAAGAACCAGCACCTTGAAACAAATTTCGTATGCTATCAGCAGCCAGTGCAGTACCTTGAGCACAGGCTGGATGTGCTCCCAAATTGGGAGGCCCATCAACAGCCTGGCCGCAGCATTTTGCACCAGCTGCAGCTTCCAGATTTGATACAAGGGCAGTCCCATGTAGAGAGCATTACAGTAGTCCAGTCTCGAGGGGACCATTGCATGGATCACTTTTGCCAAGTTGTTGCATTCAAGGAAGGGAACCAACTGCCTGATCAGCCGAAGGTCACAAAAGTCTGCCTTGGCAGTGGCTGCTACCTGGGCCTCCATTGTTAAGGAGGCATCTAGGAGCACTCCCAGACCCCTAACCTCCGGCGCTGGCACCAAAGGTGCCCCATCAAAGGTCGGGAGTGGGATCCCTACCCTCGGACTGCCAGGCAAAGGACCTCCATCTTTGTCAGATTCAATTTCAACCAGCTCAGCCTAAGCCAACCAGCCACGGCTTGTAACACCCAGTCTAGATCTTCCAGTTTGGAGTCAGACTGACCGCCCAACAGCAGATAGAGCTGGGAGTCATCTACATACTGGTGACATCCCAGCCCATGCCTCTGGGCAATCTGGGCAAGGGGGCGCAACGGAGATGTTAAAAAGCATCAGGGACAACACTGCCCCTTGAGGCACTCCACGATCCAGTGGGTGCCTGTGGAACAGTTGACCCCCCCAGTGCCACCCTTTGTCCCCGACTTTGGAGAAAGGAGGCAAGCCACTGCAAGGCCACCCCCTGAACCCCAGTGTCAGCGAGGCGGTGGACCAGTAGCTGATGACTAACTGTATCAAACACTGCCGACAAGTCTAACAGCAACAGCAGCGCCGATCCGGCCCGATCCAGATGCGTCCTGAGGTTGTCCATGAGGGTGACCAGTGCCATCTCCGTCCCATGACCCAGGAGAAAGCCGGACTGGAAGGGGTCTAAAATGGAAGCGTCATCTAAGAAGCCCTGTAGCTACACAGCCACAGAATTACAACTAATCTTCAGATGACAAAGATTAGTTTGCCTGGAGGAAAAGGCACCTTCAAAAGGTGGACTGTGTGGCACCAAATCCCTGCTGAGCTCCCACCCACCCAACCAACCCCAAACTCCACCCTCCCCAGGCTTTGCCCCCAAATCTCCAGGGATTTTCCAACCCAGAGTTGGCAACATTAAGCAGGGGAGAGAAACTGGAGCTTCCAGACATGGTCTAACAGTCCTTGCAGACCAAGTCTTTGCCCTTTTGTTCAGGTTCAGAACACACATTTTGAAATGCAGTCTCAGACACTGTCTCTTGAGGACCATTAAGTCTGCGTTTCAGTCCATCTCATTTGCAAGGTTAATTCTTAGCACTCTGAGGCCCATTAGGCAACTGCCATGGCTAACTTGTGTAAGACTGAACTTGGGAACCTAGTAGAATTGCCAACTTTGGGGGTGGGGGGTGCCTTTTTAGTGAGTCTTGCTAGGATACTATTTGCCAGGTGATATTACTTACCTCCCAGAAATGAAAAGCTGCCTCAGCTGCCTCTTTCCACACCTTAAACCTCCATTAAAAGGACAGATCATTTTTCTTTAGATCGGTTGGCAACTCTATGGGAAAAGCTCTATAGCTGACAAAACACTGAAAGCAGCAGCACAGAACACACATATATGTGTTGTACTTTTATTCCAAGTTTCCTACAAGGAACTGAAATCCCATAGCAGAGCTTAGGATGGGCAATAATACCTGCCCCCTTCCCCACAATCAGCACTACAGCTGCAAAAGAGTTTAAAACTGGGATTCCACATCCAAAGAGAGATTTCACTTGTATACAGAGTTAATAGGGTGACCTCAGCACAATAATTATGATAGGCTTGGTCATAAACCAAGTTCTCAAATAAGAAGTAAACCTAATAATACACAGTTATGTAGCAGTTCAACAATAATACCTTGCAATATTCAAAACCTTGTTAAAAGCTAGGTAATATTTTTATAAAGTGTTTTACCTGAGGCTTGAATTAATGTAAGAGTCGGGTGAATGAGCACAGAGAATGCCTCCTGTAGCTACTCACTGTATCCAAACATAGAGCTATACATAGAAGATCTTCTGGGAAAACTCTTGAGGTAGGTTCTTTTGAAAGCAGGAGATCCTTCAGTTAGGCTGGAACCAAGCCACTTAAAAGGTTAAAGGTAAGAAAACCAACACCCTAAAACTCAGCCCTGAAACAAACTGGTAGCCACTAGAGCTCATTCAACATAGTAAAGGTAAAGGTTCCCTTGCTCGAAAGCCAGTCGAATCCTACTCTAGGGTTGCGGTGCTCATCTCCGTTTCAAAGCCGAAGAGCCAGCACTGTCCGAAGATGTTTCCGTGGTCATGTGGGCGGCATGACTAAACACCAAGGCGCATGGAACGCTGTTACCTTCCCACCGAAGTGGTACCTATTTATCTACTTGCAATTTCTTGCTTTCAAACTGCTAGGTTGGCAGGAACTAGAGACAGGAGCTCACTCCATCTTGCGGCACCCGGGTCTTGAACTGCTGAACTACTGACCTTCCACAGCCTGCAGTTCAGCGTCTTAACCACTTGCGCCACCGCAGCTCCATTCAACATAATGTGTCTTAAATTCTTCTTATTAAACTAGTCTGTTAGTCCTCTTCTCTGTCTCTTCTGCTCTTCCTCTTTGTACTGATCCACTTCCTAGTTGCTGTTGCCTCCATCTGTGTGCCTGGATTAGTCTTCCTGCTTGCTTTCTTCATTGTCTTAGTTAGTTCCGCCTATATTAGCTAGAGGAGCCTCCTGTAAAACAAGGTGAAACCTCACTCTTTGGCTAGCTACTCTGTAATCACTGTTGTTATCCCCATATTGGAAATGGGATGTTGGTGTTGCTAACCTCTATGTTGGGTTTGGAGATCTCACAGAATTACAACTGATCTCCAGACTACAGCTGTCAGTTCCCTTGGAGACAAATGGCTGCTTTGGAGGGTGACCTCTTTGGCATTATATCTTGCTCCCTCCCCAAACCCCTCCCTCCTCAGGGTATACCCCCAAATCTCTAGAAATTTCCCAATCGGGAATTGGCAACGCTAGGCGCTGAGCCTGAGACAAAACTATTTTAACTAAGGCTGTCCAGTAGGTTCATGGTGGAATTGAACTGAGGACCTCCTTGATGGTTCACACACAGTGCAGTCCTAGTTAGATTTTGTAATATATGTTCCCATTAGTTACCACCTAGTGGCCAAGTGACAGGTACTTTTGTTTAAGTGGTGTGACTAGGCATGTCCCTGGGGAAGAAAGGAGTTTATGCAGTTTTTTCTAAAATGGATGCATGGCTGAAGCCTTGCAAATAAACCAGAATGGACCCTTGCCTTGCTGGTGCAGGCCCCATACACTACACATTATTCTATGCCTTAGAATATAACTCTGTTAGGATCGCATTGTCTACCTGTCAGATGCTATTAGGCTTGCCATTTACCCACACTTGTTGGCCAACCCCTGTCATTGGCCACAATTCCTTGCCCCCGAAATGGTAAATACTATAGAAATTGTAGAGATTCCTAGAATGTCACCTGCAGCACTATTCTCTCCCCCCACATTTTTCTGCCACTCCTCACATCACTGAGTGCAAAGAATTGGGGTCAAGGACAGGGGTAAATACCATACCATAAAAAAGGTAAAGGTAAAGTTTTCCCTTGCTCGAAAACTAGTCAAATCCAACTCTAGGGGGCAGTGCTCATCTCCGTTTCCAAGCCGAAGAGCCAGCACTGTCTGAAGACATTTCCGTGGTCATGTGGCTGACATGACTAAATGCTGAGGTGCACGGAACGCTGTTGCCTTCCCACTGAAGCGGTACCTATTTATCAACTTTCAATTTATTGCTTCCAAACTGCTATACCAAACCGTAAATACCACAGAGATTGTAGAGATTCCTGGAGTGTCAACCAGACATGATGTTATCTACTCTGGACTATGTGACATCACATACCCAATGAACTCTCTCCCCACCACAAACTTTACCCTCCCCGGGCATGATACTCAAATCTGAAGAAATTTCTGAAGCTGGAGTTGGCAACCTTATGCAGGGCTGGCAACCCTATATTCTATGTAGCGTTGCTAAGAACTTGGAGGGGAAATGCCCTGTCCCTTTAATAGAGGATTAGGAAGTTGTTTACTTTACCAGGTGATATTATTTACCTTCACGCCATGCCATGAAAAGCTTCAGCTGCCCATTTTCACATATTTAGCCTCTATTAAAGGCATGTGGGCAAACAGCAGCAAATGAATCCATTAAATAATCAAACTGCAGTGGATGAAATCAATAATTTACAACACTTTCATCTAAAACTTTCGTTATCAGAATTTGCATTGCTGTAGTGAAAAATTGGAACCATTACATTAACTAAGTCTTGGCTTCAGTAGCCCATTAGACAAAGTCTTCATTGCCTCTGGCTACAGCTAATAGGATTGTCAGCGCTTCTCCATTCACTTATACCAACATTCTTAAAAATGAATCATAAATACCATGTTTAATCATACACGCAACTTGTCCACGTGCTGATCATTTCAAATCTATGAAGAAGATGTAAAGAAATGCTTTGTGCTTTAACTGAAGCTTTAACCCACTTTTATTTTAAAAGTGATGGATTCAGCTTTCAGCTCTTCATGTTTTATAAGAGGGTTATGGTGGCCACCTCTGATATTCTTCATTCTGGTGGTTCTGTATTATCGTCCTCTCCTTCCCCTCCTGGCTGGTCTCTGTTCCAGATCCAAAATACAACAAATGAGTATTAGATACTGTGTAGTTTCAGACTGTAGCCATGTTGGTCTGCGGTAGAACAGCTAGATCAAGGGTGTCGAACTCATTTGTTATGAGGGTTGGATCTGATATAAATGAGACCTTGTTGGGCCAGGCCATGTGTATCATAAGATGTAATTGCCAGGTAGCAGAGATATAAACTTTATAAAGGATACAAACACAATGAAAGATTTTTTTTACTTAAAATAAAAACATGCTCAAAACATGAACACTCTTGCAATATTTGTTTAATTAAAACTGTCTGATAACTGACACCTTTTGCTCTGAATTATTGCATCAAAATGTCTGTGCTGTTGCAATCTTGAAGATGCTGTTCAGGTGTGTATCTGCAAGCTGCAAACCTACTTTTAATTTATTGACATTCAGTACAGAAATTTCATGCTCAGAGTTCTGAGCCTAGGATCCAAGGGAAAACATGAAATGGCTGGGCATTGCAAGCTTTTGTACATAAATTGCTTTGTGTGCTGGTCAAGAAAATGAGAAGGCACCATGACACAGACTGAGGGCTATGTGTTTGTCTACAAAATGAGTCTTCTTCAGTGGTCAGTTGTTTTGTTGTTCAGTCACACAGTCAAGTCCGACTCTTCGCGACCCCATGGACCAGATCACGCCAGGCCCTCCTGTCTTCCGCCGTCCTCTGAAGTTTGCTCAAATTCATGTTCGTTGCAACACTGTCTAACCATCTCATCCTTTGCTGTCCCCTTCTTCTTTGACCTTCAATCTTTCCCAGCATCAGGGTCTTTTCCAGTGAGTGCTCCCTTCTCATTTGGTGGCCAAAGTATTTGAGCTTCAGTTTCATTATCTGGCCTTCCAGGGAACAGTCAGGGTTGATTTCTTTTAGGATTGACTGATTTGATCTTCTTGCAGTCCAAGGGACTCTCAAGAGTCTTCTCCAGCACCATAGTTCAAAAGAATCTATTCTTCGGTGCTCGGCCTTCCTTATAGTCCAACTCTCGCAGCCATACATGACTACTGGGAATACCATTGCTTTGACCATGCGGAGTCTGGGAAGTCTAAGTTCAAAATCCTCAAAGGAAATGTGCTGGGTGAACGGTCTGGAAACACACTCTCAGCCTAATCCACCTCACTGGCTTTTTGTTATTCCTCATCTAAATAGTTCACATGGCTTTCCTACGAAGAAAGATTGGTTCATGAGGGCATGAATACAGTGTAAAGGGAGAGGGAACCCACTTGCACCCAGGAGAGCCACAGCATAACAAACCCAACAAAACACACACAGTGTAGCAAGGCACACAAAATCATGGGATAAAACTTTGTTGGTCTTAAAGGTTCTTTATATTTCTCCTGTGTGATTGAGGCAGTCAAGCAAAGCAAGCTCTCCCTCCTTCCCTTCATGGAGGAGCCTCAGCCAATGGAGAGGAAGAAAGGCTTGCTCTTCTTTCCTGTGCGATTGAGGCAGCCTGGCCAGGAAGCAAGCTCTGACTCATTCCCTCCCTCCGCCTGGGAGGGGGAGGAGTCTCAGTCAAAGCAGGGAACAGAAGCTTGCCTATCTATCTCTCATGAGTGATTGAGAGAGTCTGGCAAAGCAAGCTACAACACAGCAGCAGCAGCAGCAGAACTGGAAGAAGAAGCAGGAGACAGCCAGTTCCACTGTGGGCCTAATAGAAGCCCTCCAGGAGCCACATGTTTGATACCCCTGCTTTAAAGGGTCTTTTTGCAAGTGGGGTCGGGGCCACAGTGCACAGGACTGAATCCTAAGCGGCGAAGCTAAGCAGGGTCGATTCCGGCAAGTACTTGGATGGGAGACTTCCTTGAAATACCAGAGGTGGGAGTTGGGGGAGGCTTTATTCAGCCACATCTCTGAATATCCTCCAGGTCCCCAGTAGGGGTCAGTCACCAGAGGTTGCCAGGACTTCCAGGTGCACACAGTCAGTCACCAGAGGTCACCATGACTTCTAGGTGCACACACACTCACATGCACATATAAAAAATACAAAACCCTCCCTTTGAGAGGTCATAAAACCAAGAACACTTTCAAAACATTCACCTATATGTGATTCCCATGATTCTCCCCAAAAGAAGACAGCAGGAATTAATAGATTAATTTGTCTTAATCTACTTTTGTATATAATTCAGGAGTGATGCACCAAAGGTTTTTATGAGGGCAGCCTCTAAGTCTCACAAAATATGATTCCATTACAAACAACATGAAACACATCTCATGGAGACCCTTTCAGAATGTACCTCAACCACATTCCTGAAACGAAAAAACAAAACTTGCATACTGATTACAAGAGATGATTAACAGAAATCCTGGCTTTGGACTTTAAAAACAAAGCAGCGCAATGCAAGGCAGAAATTTTCAAATGGAAGTCTTTCCACTAGACAAAAAAAAAATATTAATGTCTACAGGATAATGCTAGTGTCATGTTGCGTGCAGTTTACACATAGTGGGTCTAACGAAAAGCACAACCCATTTCTCTTCCAGGCACTGGAATGAGATTTTATTGTTGACGCTGTGAACCAAACGTTATTCATTCCAAGGACAGGCTCTGAAAGTTCAAATAAGTAGAAAAAGTGGAAACCCTCTCTGATATATCAAGGCAGACAGATGAATGGTCAGCAAGATTTATGGGGGGCCCTGTGCACGTTGGCAATTTGGGACTGAAGAGACTACTGTGGATTTACAGTTGCTTATTTAGTATGGAAAACACAAACAGGGCTCCAGATGAGAACGAGCAGTTATCATACAACAGCACCATTCTCAAAGTACAGAGAACAATGTCTTTCATAAGGTAATTAACTAATCCAGGGGTTTGCAAACCTGGATGCATCAACCTGTCTGATGAGGGTCAGCTCCACATCTGCTTCAGGACAACCCTCCCTTCCACTCACATTTCAGAAGAGCTGGATTTGTGGCATAGGGTGCGCTTTTGGTTCATGTTGGACCCCATCAATCTTGGCTGGCCTTACTGCTGTCTTAGAATGATCTTCCAATTCACTGTGTTTTGTGTGTAGAAAGTGCTGTCAAGTCACAGCCAACCTGTCACCACATAGTTTTCAAAACAAGAGACAAACAGAGGTGGTTTTCCCATTGCCTGACTCTGTGTAGACACCCTGTACTGGTCCCCCATCCAAGAACTAACCAGGGTTGACCCTGCTTAGCTTCCCAGATCTGAGGAAATTCAGCCAGCCTGGGCCATCCAGGTCAGGGCTCACTGCATAATAAGGAGAGAGTTTCAGAAGATACCTATATTAGTCTGCAGTAGCTAGATTCAAGTCCTGTAGCACCTTAGAGACCAATAAGATTGAGGGGGTATAAGCTTTTGGGAGACTAAGCTCTCTTCCTCAAATATCTGATGAAGGGACCTTCGATTCTCGAAAGCTTACAGCCAAAAATCTTGTTGGCCTCTAATGTGTTGCTGAATTTGGATCTAGCTTGTTTTGGGGGGAATTTTTTAGCAATGGGCAAGCTGTCTCCCAGGAAGCTTTTCCAACACTGTCACTAAATAACCCCAACAGGACTGTAAAGAACCCCAGAAGATTATTTGAAAGCCAGTCAATTATGTAATGTGAAATTAGGGTAACACATCTAGTTTTGTATACATGTTTTCCTATGAATTTTAGCATCTTCCCCCCACCCCAGCGGTGTACTTTAGCTGTTTAATAGAAGAAATCCCTGCTGTTAGACCTTCTGCTAAGATTGGAATCAGTTTCTTTTTAAGTTGTCTACTTCTAATTAACACTTTTCTTTAAGTTTTATTTTAAAAATTAACACCAGTTAACACTTCTTAAAGTGAGTCACACATCATGACAAGTAACTTTATCTTTTTTGAACTGGTAGCAAGCTTCACAGCAGTTCAAACAACAACAGCCTTCTTCTCAAAAAGGCCTGTCAAGCCGGCAGCATCACAGTGCACTTCTACGGAAACGAAGTACCAATACCAAAAATGCAAACACAAAACTTGAAAGCCCCAAACCATAAAATCACAAATAGAAAAGGTCACTGAATTATCCCCCAGGGAAGTGTGCAAGACCACTTTATCCTTGCTGCTAAATTTCAGAAACAAGTGGAGGATGTTCCCTTTTGCTTGCACATCAGAAATAAGGTCCCTGATCTTAGGTTCACACAGAAGAGATGGATGAGTTCATAAGAACATAACAGAACCCATGGTGGATCAAGCCAATGGCCCACCCAGTCCAACAGTCTGTGTCACACAGTGGCTAAAAAACAGGTGCCATCAGGAGGTCCAGCAGCAGGGCCAGAACTCCAGAAGCCCTCCAATTATTGCCCCACAAGCACCAAGAATACAGAGCATCACTGCCACGGACAGAGTGTTCCATGTATACCTTGCAGCTAATAGCCACTGATGGACCTCTGCTCCATATGTTTATTCAGTCCCATCTTGAAGCTGTCTATGCTTGTAGCTGCCACCACTTCCTGCAGCAGTGAATTCCATGTGTTAATTACTCTTGGGGTGAAGAATTACTTCCATTATCTGTTTAAGCCTACTGCTCATTAATTCCATTGAGTGCCCACAGGTTCTTGTATTGTGAGAAAGGGAGAAAAGTACTTCTTTCTCTGCCTTCCCTATCCCATGCATAATTTCATAAACCCAGGGGTCGTTTCGTAGAAAAAGAGCTAGGGGACCTTATTAACATAACTCATTAGCATATACCACACCCCCTGACATCACCGGAAGTGTGTCATAAGGCCACACACCTCGCCCCCAACGGTCCCGGCCGCCACCGGCGGCCTTGCAGCTCCACTGCCGAGTCCCATGAGGGGCCCGGCGGTGGACCTGCAAGGCCGGCGGGAGTGCAAGGAAGCCCCGCAAAGGCCCTCCCTGGCCCCAGGCAGGCAGGGGTGGGGAGAGGCAGGGAGGAAGCAACTTACCCTTCCTCTTCTCCTGCCTCCTCCTGGCTGAATGAGGGCCGGAAGCGGGGCGGCCGGAAGCAGGGGGCGGGGCTTCATCATGTGCCCCGCCCCCCGTACCTCACCCAGGGGAACTGCAATCCCCCGCGATCCCCCCCGAAATGACCTCTGCATAAACCTCTATCATGTCACCCCTCAATCGTTGTTTCTTCAACCTAAAGAGCCCTAACCTCTTTAACCTTTCTTTGTACGGAAGGCTAGGGAACTGAGTATACCCAAACTGAGATTTGAACTATCTATTAAAGTTGTTTTGAACATATGTTTGATGGTTTGGACCACGCATCCAGACTGACAGGGGGTACCCAGTACTGGAGCATGTAATGGAAATGTTCCAGGCGGAAGATAATTGCTTCATCACCGAAGCAGCAAAAGGAATGTTGTCACAAATGAATTCTTTAGGAATTGCATACAATGCTTTCATCTTGGTTACAGCCATGCCTTCTATCTTATCCAGCAATAATATATCTTCAGGATATTGTCCAGAGATAATTCCAAACTGAGGCTTGCCTCCTGCACTGCCAAAGACTTACCTGGGTGTGTTCTTCCTAGTGCCCCAGTGGGGAAGAGACTGAAGCACCCCAGAGCAGCTTCACCCAACAAGGCCAGCAACAAGACCAAGACTGGTGGGACAGGGGGCCCTGGTTTGGTAGGAGCAGGGGTGACACTCCAGGGACAGGTTCCAGTAGGGGACAGTCCACCCAGGAAGACGAGCTTGCTTGAGGGTGGGCTCACTGCAAGGTAGGAAGAGCACAAAGATCCAGTAGCCCTCCCCACTGGCTATCCTGCCTGGTTGCAAGGAGGAGACAGTAGTCAGAGAAGGGCAGGGAAAGGGCCAGTTGTAATGGTCTCTTAGGCCAGGGATCGGCCAAGTCACCCTAAGTGCATTAAAAGCAGTGGACTGGGAGATTAGGGGTTAATGCCTCACTATAAAGCACAGTTTGATTGACAGGCTGATGCCTGTGTGAACCCCCCCCCCTTCTCTCTGACTGGTCAGTGCCAGCTGAGGAGAGCTTTAAAAAGTCTGGTCGGCCTTGTCAGAGGGGTCAGTCATCATTTGGATTTTGGCTTGGCAGTAGCCAGTCAGGAGTATGCGTGTTGGTCTGAGGGAAACAGACAAGTACACTTGGGGAGTGAAAGGAAACAACTCCCTGCCCTTACTGTGTACCATTACATTTGAGGGAAAGTTCAGAAATTAGAACTTAAAGTAACAGCCCTAGCTGAATTCTGTTTATTCACAATCTCCAGAACTGGGGTTTAGGTTTGACAGAAGACACTGGACAGAAGGTTGAAACGGCCAATCCAGCCAAACAGAAAAGTATTATTGCTCCTAGAAAGAGGAGGATATTATTCAGAGGGTTCAACTCAGAAAGGACCCCTGGTTTGTGTGAAAAGGGAAATGGACATAAACTCCTCAAAAGTCAAAAGAAAAGATGTAATCCCACAAGGGAGGTATTTAAATACAGGAAGAAAGTACTAACTTCTAGGAAACTAAGACAATTATATGAAGCTTTATTAAGATACATTGTTGCTGAAAGAAATCTCCACGACGAACAAACCTCTCAAAGTTAAGAACTGAGTCTCTAAGAAAATAAGTTTCAACTATACTCTGTCGCCTGTTTAAAATATTATTATAATTTGTATAAACAAAATTCACCTCAGTTTCTCATCCCCTGCCTATTCCTAACCCAACTGTGCCTGTTAAATAAAATCAACATTCCTGTTTGAACTTTACTTCATGTCAAGTGCCATTTACAAAGGGAGTTATAAGATGGCTCCTGCTTAGCTACAATAAATATATGGCCTGGGCAAAAGTCAAATAACTTCTTTGTCACAGGGTGGGACACACAGAAAGTTTTAAATCCATTATAATAGTACACTACAAAGAGGCTGCTCCAGCATTTGGGCAGGAAAATCTGCCTCACAGTAAAGAAGAAGCAGGGGTCCATCACAGAGGCCCAGGGAAGCCATAGGGCTCACAATAAGATGGCAGAGAGACAGCTGGGTGAGGCTGGGCAAGAGGAGCACTGCAGATACTTAAATAGTAATTGACTACATGCAGAGGTCGATTCGGGGGGATCGCCATTCCCCCGGGTGAGGTGCGGGGGGGGCAGGGCACATGACGAAGCCCCATCCCCTGCTTCCGGCCGCCCCGCTTCCGGCCCTCATTCAGCCAGGAGGAGGCAGGAGAAGAGGGAGGGTATGTTGCTTCCTCCCCGCCTCTTCCCACCCCTGCCTGCCTGGGGCCAGGGAGGGCCTTGGCGGGGTTTCCTTGCCCTCCCGCCGGCCTTGCAGGTCCACTGCCGGGCCCCTGATGGGACTCAGCAGTGGAGCCGCAAGACCGGCGGCGGCCGGGACCGTTAAGGCGGGGGGGCTTGGCAGGGTTTCTCTGTGCTCCCGTCGGCCTCGCAGCTCCACTGCTGAGCTCGACAGGGGCTCGGCGAGACCTGAAACCATGGCGGCCACCAGAATTGTTGGGGGGTGTGATCCACTGGCATTAAAGCTGTGAGCGAGTGATTTGGCTACTGCATCAGTTAGTTTGCCTCTGGAGCCCTCCTTCCTGAGTGAAGAGATAAATATGTGAGCCAGAGGCTTAAAAGCTGTGAGCTAGCTCACACTAACTCAGCTTAGAGGGAACACTCCTGGTAACTGGAATGTGAATAGCTACATATTTTGTACTTCATCTATTAACAAACAGCTTTTCTTTTTGGCACTCTGGTACTAGGTCTTCACTGATGTGCTTGTTGTTGCTTTTCTCTCAACAAACCAGTTACTGAAAATAGATAAAATTGTGTTGAACTTCTCTCCTTTTTACCTGACATGGGTGGTTTGCTTGTTTTCCCCCACATGTGCCATCAGATAGGCTCGCCAGCTCTGAGTTGGCAATACCCTGGAGATTTTGGGGGTGGAGCCTGAGTGGTGGGTTTAGAGTCAGAGGAATTAGCTGTGTTAGTCTGTTGCTGCAAAATAGTCCAAGAGTTCAAATAGCACCTTTAAGACTAACAAATAGCACTTTAAGACTAACCTTTAAGACTAATACTAACTGAGTGGTGGGTGTGGCCTTATGACACACTTCCGGTGATGGCAGGGGGTGTGGCCTTATGACACACTTCCGGTGATGTCAGGGGGTATGGCCTTATGACACACTTCCAGTGATGTCAGGGGGTGTGGCATATGCTAATGAGTTATGCTAATGAGTTCCCCTAGCTCTTTTTCTACGAAACGACCCCTGACTATATGATAGGATTGTGATCACTAGCTCTCTGCAGTTGCTAGGCTGAAATTCCTGGCATGGTGTACAATGTTCAACCCGCTGCTCTGAGTTAGCATTCATATTGAGTCAATACTTTTGACCCCTACATGTCTTGATGGAGGAATGAAGTAAGGAGAGTGAAGCAAGATCAGCATGTGAGACTGTGCCCATATAGGAATAATTATTTTAGAACCTATGATAATTCATTTGTCTTTAATCCTGATTTGGTCTCTGAGAAACCAGTAAAGTCTAAAATCTGGTTAATAGGCTTCCTTCTGCATGGTCATCCTTGGACATGCAAGGCTCTGAGGGCCTGAATGGCTGGGAGAGTTTGAGGACAGTGCCTGATGATTTGAATGTGGTATCACTACCTGGTGATGCTCTAGGAATTTTCCCCATGGTAAAGACCATAGAGACAGGGGGAAATTCCTAGAGTGTTACTATGTATGCCATTTTTTCTCCCAATCCTCAGTTTTTCATGGGTGGAGGATTGTGGCTGAGAAGAGGGGCTTACTGTGGGTAGACCAATGGCTAGCCGAACCATGGGGCAGTCTCTGTTTTCAACTGACCCAGTACACAATTGAGTTTGATGTTTTACACTAAGTAGGCTGTTGGTGTTCTGAATGTGGAGATTAAGGCAACTACAGCTCTGCCATCACTAAACCCCTGTATAAATCAATGGTTCTGGTCACCATACCTCAAAAAGGATATTATAGCATTGGAAAAAGTGCAGAAAAGGGCAACTAGAATTATCAAAGGGCTGGAACACTTTCCCTATGAAGAAAGGTTAAAGCGCTTGGGGCTCTTTAGCTTGGAGAAATGATGACTGAGGGGTGACATGATCAAGGTTTACGAGATTATGCATGGGGTAGAGCAAGTAGAGAAAGAGGTACTTTTCTCCCTTTCTCACAATACAAGAACTCGTGGGCACTCAATGAAACTGCTGAGCAGTTCGGTTAGAACAGATAAAAGGAAGTACTTCTCCACCCAAAGAGTCATTAACACATGGAATTCACTGCCACAGGAGGTGGTGGTGGCTACAAGCATGGACAACTTCAAGAGGGAATTAGATAAACATATGAAGCAGAAGTCCATCAGTGGCTATTAGCCACAAGGTATAGATAGGAACTCTCAGTCTGGGGCAAGTGATGCACTGTATTTCTGGTGCTGGGGGGGGGGACAACAGTGAAAGGGCTTCTAGTGTCCTGGCCCCACTGCTGGACCTCCTGATGGCCACTGTGTGACAGAGTGTTGGACTGGACGGGCCATTGGCCTGATCCAACATTGGCTTCTCTTATGTTCTTTTTTTTTTCATCCCCCTTGGGGGGCGGTTTTTATTGGGGTGTTTTTTTTCAGACTACAAAACTACAACAGAAAATATAGGAAAGGGAACTACATCTAGGGAGTAAAGAAAAAAGACCCACAACTAACTAAAAACCCAAGAGTAGGAGATCATACATCAGCTTAACACCATGCTATTTTCAAAAAGCTACTAATAATACAATGAATTTAGTCAATTATGCTAGATTAATTATCATTTAACCATCCCTTTAACTGTTTAAAGAAATTCCCAGAGCATCCCCAAGTTATTTCAACATTTTTTCAGGCACAAATCAGAGTCCTTCAGCCCTTATTTATTCTTATCTTTTCTAATCCTCACTTTATAAGGGCTTTTGGGGGCAGCCGCCCCCTTTTCAGAGGGGGAGTCCTCGTTCGAAGACCCCGAGCCCAACTCACCATCAGATTTGCTTTCTTTTTCCTCCTCTTTGCCCTCTTTTGGTTCCCCAAGCTGTGTCCACAGAAATTCACGTGCTTTAAAAACAGATAATGTCTTTTAAAATCCTGATATTATTGCCTCCAATTTTCAAGGGTGTTCCCGAATTTGCTTTCAAAATAGCATCTCTCACGTGTCTCTTCGAGAATCTGACCACTATTTCCCCAGGAAGATTATTTTTCTTGATGTACGATGAATAGGACCTGTACACCACATCCATCTCGCTGCAAAGGTATTCCACTGTTAAATCTGTCATTGGGGCTATTGCTTCACTCAGCCATTGCTTCAGATTCTCTCCTTCAATTTCCGGGACCCCTTGAAACCATAGGACCAAATTTGCTTTATCCATTTGTAGCTGTAAAAGCTTTGACTCTTCTGTAGCTTGCTTCATTTCCAGCTTTTGCACCTTTTTCTTAACTTTTTTAGTAGTGACGTCCATTTCCTTCACCTTCTCTCCCATTTGCTCTGTTGCTTTTAAGGATTGAGTCAGTTGCATCTGCTGCGCTGCCACACTCTGCCCAATTACTGACAGTTGTTGTTTAATGCCAGTGATCTCGTCCAGCAGGAGGCACAGGGAGTCAGCCAAACGTTTTGAGAGCTCAGTGACCTCATCCATTCAAGGACTGGCCCCTAGTTTCGATGTCAACAGCTTCTCCTTCTCCGGTTTCTTCCTCACCATCTTTTTGGATTTGTTTACTTTTCAAAAAAGTTGCAAAAGTCTCTGATATTCACCCAAACACTTTTCTGCGCTCTGGTAAGTCTCTCAAAACAGTTTTAGTTGCTTATTTTTCCGCTCCCCCCTCTTTCCTTCTGTGTTCCATCTATGCGTTTGGGAGGGATCCCTCCCCCGCTCGCTTTCCTGTCGCTCTTTAGGGAGGGCAGCTTATTTTTATATCTTCATACTCACTTCAACCCGACTCACAGTTCGTTGTTGGCCATTCAGCCTCGCTCGTCATCAATTATTTCGCACGATCTCCAATGCTTGTCCTGGTCAGCAGCACTCGTACCATGTGGTCACTCAGCGGCAGGACCTTTGGGGCAGAGGGGCGCCTCAATTCTCCAGCTTTCGGCCATCAAAGAGGTCACCCCTCAAAAGCCCCCTGGCTGGGAGCCTTTTACCAAGGCTCCGGGGGAGTCTCGACCCATCGGACCCCCTCCCACATGCTGGTGTGCAGCTTACATGCCCGGGACATCCGGGACATGTGTCTGCCTGCGTGTCACCATAAACCGGAAGCTCCTGTCGCCATAAACTGGAAGCTCCACTTCTCTTATGTTCTTAAGCTGACATTTCCACATAACAGCTTTCCCAAATGGGAACCTTATGCAACCTAACCTAAACTCCAGTCAAATCCAACTTTCAGCAGCCCATTGTGAGATACTTTGCAGATAAATTCACTTGCATTCATTTTACCAGTCAATATTTTATATGGATTTAAACACTATGCTAAGTGTGACTCCCATGCATGAGCTCAGTTCATCATATTTGCTTGGATGGGTTCCAGTTGCCAATGCTCAAGGATGTATACAGAGTCCTTCGGAAAATGTACTTGCTCCTATGTGAACTTGCCTCTTGTCATGGCTGGCTGGTTCCAAGAACTTCCAGGTCATCACTGAGGGATCTTGAGATGATAATGAAGATAATGATAATGATGATTTCGAGGCATCAATACCAAGTCCGTGAACATCTCCATCACCTCAGCCAGGAAGTATGCTAGGCATCAGGATGGTCAGAACAATAGCAGGATCCCAGACAGTTATGCATCAGAGTTATTCGGTAAATGCAGAAGAAATGTGAGGATCTACACTTCTGGGAAATGTCATGAAATACAAGAGACACAGTGTCCGTGCTGTTTGAAACTCTCCTGGAACAACCAATCCCAGCTCCTGACATTCTTATTCATAATCCACCAGAGATTATATGTACATTTCTGGTATTTGGATGGCCTCTTGTAGATGTTAGGTTCAAACAGTACAGACTGTATTTCATTGCTTTTTCCCAGAGAGAGATAACTGAGTGATTCAGCATGCTGAATCCCACTGAGAACAACTCAATCACAGCCATTTGATTCAAGTACTCACACGGGCAGTTTCACAGGCAGTAAATCCTCAGATCCCACTGCACCCAAGAAAGTGGTAAGACTGCTGTTATGCTGAGCTGGAAGAGAAATGCCAAAGAATGATTTCTGGCCCCGTGGCCTTATGCTTCTGTATTATTATGCTGTTGTATTATTATAATAGCTTTCATCTCAATATGTCGCCAATAGCGGGTTTTCTGCTGTATCGAGACCACGTCGTTACGAATGCCACTCCTCAAAAGAAGCACATCCAGCTAATGACAAATGCAAATAAATTAGTGACTGCCAGTCACATGCCCATCTGTGCATGTAACAGCCTCTTGAAACCCATGTGCATGTTTGCTCCTCGCTTGTGGCAGACTGATCATGTGCAACTGCCCCCAAACAAAACATTCCACTTTTGGTGCCTCAGAACAAAGTAAGTTTCTGAGCAACTCCCAATGGCCCATTCTGTATCTAGCATTTGTTCCACTGTTTTACCAAACCCACGTTGGAACAGAAATTCCCCTCTACATTGCATGCCACTTTCACTTCCTTTGATTGTCAGATTTTATGGAAGACTCCACACTGCATGCTGGTTTCACTTCCTTTGGTTTCTCGGTTTTATGGTACTCTCTGCATAGATTTATGGCCATTTTATGGCCATTCAGGGGTTACTCTGCAATCAGTACAGCGTTGGCCCGGGGTATCTGAATGTGGTTTTGAGCCGCATCTTTTTCTGTTCCAGCATGGATTTGGTAAAACAATGGAGCAAATGCTAGATGCAGAATGGGCCAGTATGTTCTACAGGCAGAGTCATCTTCACAGCAGCTGCACCTGACTATCTCACTACAGCCAACAATGATTTTTTCAAGGAGTTCCATGTGAATCACCTGAGTTAAAGCTTCTCTAGCTGTATTTAACTCTATTAAAACTTTGTTGTAAGACTGATGGCAAACTTTAGAAGCTTGCTTACACAAATCAGAGACACTGAATCATCCTTGTATCTTTCCATGATACCAGTGTTCCTTTCTGTAAACACAAGAGACTTATACCAAGTCACACCACTGCCAACAGAGCCATGGATTTGGGCAGAGAAGGGGCTTTCCCAGCACTTTCTCCCTGAGATCATTTAACCAGAGGTGCTGGGTACTGACACTGGGGTTTTCTGGATATAAGACAAGTGCTCTACACCTGAGCAACAGCCCCTTGTCTAAAGAAAGCTTTCTTTTTTCAGAATCGTTAAAGCTGTACTATATTGGTATGAACTGGGAGAATTTAAATTTCTACTCATGTTCAAGTTCATTTAAATGCCCATTTGCCAGCTTGGAGGAGGAATATCCTGCTTTCCACGCACTTTGCGTTGTGGCAATAACTTTAATTCCTTTCTGGAAATCGAGGGTCTTTTAAAGCCCCAATACGCCACCATTAGAAATGGCTGAAGAAGACTGTCAGGGATGGATGCCACAGAGTTTCTGCTTCTTGTCCTGGCCAGAGGCTTTTACAGATCCCTGGTAGGTTGTGATTCAATGGTATAGTGCATTAGTTAGGAAAAACTGTGGCAACCCCATATTGTCAAACAGGCACTCACATGCGTTACAGATATTACCGTTGCTAGTGAAGTGTTGACCACAGACTTATAGCAGCTACACAGAATGTACAGACATCACTTCCTGAAGCTGATTGTAAATTTCCAGAAAAGACCCAGAACAGTCCTTTATTTATTATGAATATTTCTATGCCACCTCTTCAGAGTCTTGCTCGAGGCTGCTTACAATTAAAAACCACAGTATTGGGGGGGGGGAAGACATTTTTAAAAGCCATTCGAAACAAGCAGCATAAAAACTATAAAACAGAAGCAGACCACTAGAAAGCGAATGAGATAAACCCCCTAATTAACAGACTGGGTAAAAAGAGGTGTTTTAGCCTGGCACCTAAAAGAACGCAAAGTAGGTGCCAGGTGAGCCTCACTGGGGAGAGGGCTTCAAAGGTGAGGTGCCACCACAGAAAATGTCTTGTCTCTAGTCACCACCTGCCTCCCCTGAAGGTGGGGACAGAGCACAGTGAGCAGCACTTGAGAGACAGGTCTTAAGTGGTAGGTAGGCTGGATAGTATGGGAGGTGATGGTCCTTCAGGTATCCTGGATCCTGCCTTAGAGGTCAGAACCAGCTCTTTGAATTGTGCCTGGAGACAGATGGGAAGCCATTGTGATGACTGCAGATACAACATTGCTCCACACTGACTCAGTTCTACTGGATCCCTTTGTAGAATGTCCAACCTTCATGCTTCACAAGAACAAAGTGTAAAAATGGACTTAAGCCATGACATGTCCCCTTGGAGAGCCTTGGACAAGACTGTGGTCTGCCTATCGCAGTTCAACCCTTCGTGAACTGTGAGCGTTGGCATGCCCCACACCCCTTTTCATTTCCCATTAAAAGTTAAAGAGGCTTCCAAATACCTGGGAACCATAAAGAGGAAATTATATAAGACCTGGTGTCTCCAGCTTCCAGGTAGCAGACAGATACAAAATAACCAGAAATTATAAGAGGTAGATAATTAAATTGTCTCATCTCTCCTCAAAAGCAGGCCATGCTGGGAAGGGAAGAATTGTTGAAAGGAACAAGCAGTATCAAGGAATTACATGGAAACACCTGGAATAAACTTCAAAGAGCTGACCTCACAGGGTGCATGAATTCCTGACGCCAATCCTCATCCCATCCTCACTCTACAGACCTTCAGACTCTGATGGGTCTCTCTCTGTTCCACTTGAAAGGGTCCTTGGAGAGACAACAGAATTCAGAAGGAGTGTGTCTCCACCATTTCCCACCCTGAGAATGTTTAAGCTGAGGAAAGCCCCTTTAAGCTGCAACCTCCCTCAAAGCTTAAAGCAGAGGTCAGCAACCTTTATAATTACGGAGCCAAACTATGTCAAAATTAAGGAAGAGATTAACAAAACTGGTACAAGAAAGCCTATTTGCATCATTGAGAACAAAGAGCTGAACGTTACCCTATTTCTCAAGAACTAAGCAGCAGCTGAACAAAAATAAGGTGCAGCAAAATATACAATTGCTTTCTCTCCCCCGCCACCTTCCACAGAAATACTAGCCCTGTCGCAAATGCCACGTGTGAGCAATAGGTCATATTTGTTAATGTTTTTATAGCTCATCAACATTCAACCTGTAAGGTGAGTTTTATGGTTGGTAAGAATTCAATTTAGAATGAATCATTTGCTTACATGGCCATGAAGCCGTGGGAGGTTACAGGCAGAAGGCTCAATGTGCCGTAATCCATCTGGTTGCTTAGTCCACTCGTATTGTTTAAGTGGAAAAGGAAAGGTTCCAAAACGCTGGTGTATCCCTTGGTTGCTCCAGGTCCAGCCAGTACACAGATGGATGAATACTTCAGATATATAAACATATGTTCCTTGGGGAGGGGCAAAGTGATTTCTAGTTTCTTGTGTGTTATCATCAGCAAACAATTTTGGACTTGTAAAATTTGTCAGCGCATGAAATTCAAACCAGTTCATTTGGCTGCTCACATGAATCTTTTTCTCCTTCCCACCCAATATATTACTAGCATCCCATTCAAGTGTTCCTTATTTGATGCTTTTCAAAGCTGTGCATGTTTACACTTGCAAACTCTCTAATGCTTACCATATGTTCTTGTTCTCCAAGACTGGCTTCCAACTATAAGCCTTCTGAATATCAACCCCTCCCTCCTGGATTTGTCCCTAGGGAGAGAATGAGAGTGGTACTCACCACATGTACTCCCCTATCACAATCTCTCTTGTCCAGTACTGCTAAAAGTTGAGTTCCAATATTTGGGCTGGGTGGACAAAACACTGGGGGCAAAGTTTGGGCTCTAGTGTAGAAAAAGGACCTGTGCAACTCTACCATAGGGTCGCCATATTGCCTGGTTGGCTAGGTTTTACCAGGAATCTGCATATGCCCATCTGGCCCATTAGCTAACTCAGATTTCTAGCTTTCAAACCAAGGGCTGGATCCTATGTAACATTTCTTGCACAAAACTACAAGGAAGTCATTGCAAGTAGCTCTAGCTCTTAAGTCAATTTGACTGTATTCCACCATGCATTTCTATTTGCACAAGACATATTTCAGCCAAAAAACCCTCTCCACCCAACAATGACCTTCCTGGATCAGAATGAGTCTCACTTCCAAATTGGATGGTAATGACTGCATACACTGATTGGAAATGGAATGCAGGACTTGATCTAGTATTGGCACAATGACATGCACAAACAGAACTGTGTTAAGTAAAACTTCTCATCTGCTACTACATGGCAGTATCCAGCCACAAGTCTCTAGGGTCTTCTAGATCAGAAGATATAAGGCAAAATACATACTTTTTTCTGCTTTTTTATGCAATGGAAACAGTCCCAATCCATCTTCCTCTGTTCAATTTATTATTTACTTATTTAATTATTTTACACCCCACCTTTCTCCTCTCCTCCATTTTATTCTGTGAGGTAGTGTTAGTCGAATTGCTCTCAAAGAGAAACAATTGGAACAGTTTATCGGGATTCACCGTCTATGGTTTACGGAGGATGCTGCTGTTTCTGAGGTTTCCAATAAGAGACTGAGGCAGACTTCTTAATAATAATAATAATTGTTTACTAACACACTTCACCCAATAAGCACACCACAACCACAACACACAAGAACTAGGAAATACAGAGAGAATAATTCAGCACAGTTGCAATTTGCAGGTAACGTTGGTTGATGCTTTGGGGTATAATTACCTAGCTGCTTCTGCGTGGCTCCAAACTTCAAGTGAAGGGGTAAGGATGGGGAGAAAATGGAAAAGAATAGCAAATGGACTCAGACCAGCTAAGACCACGTGCTAAGAAGTTCTAGCTGTGCACTGCTAGAACAAAGAGAGGGATGGGAAGGATTTGGGATAGAAAGCTGGATTGAAGGGTAAAGCAGGTTAAATAGAGGGCGTAGTTTGAGAGCGCTGGGGGGTTTCAGGTAGAATGCTCAAGAGACCAAACTGGAGGTGCGTTTCTGATTATATCAGAGAGGGTCAGAGGAAGGGCTGGGGCCAGGAGACCTCCCCTTGTGATGCTGTGTTCGGTCATAGCCAAAACGTCAGGGATTGGCTACTGTATTTCTCTGGGAGGGCCTGGGGTATGGCGGGCAATTTGAGAGCTAGTGGCTAACTCAATCAAGACACCTGGGCTAGGGGTATTTGTATGCAGATGGATGACTCATGTCCATGCAGCCAGGTTGAATAGGGTCTTTGTGAGTACGTGCTGTCCGTTGGTGCAAGGGGGAGGGGGGGCCCAGGAGGTAAGTTACTATGCAGTTGTTCTGAAATGGCGTTTGCTGCTTTCTGTGACCATGTGCTTGGAACAAAATGGAGTCTGCTGCTTGCTGTGGCCATGTGCTTAGAACGAAATGGCATTTGCTGGACATGGGAACACCTCAGGAATAGCGACCATAAGAGGAAACAGTGTCTCTGGTATGTATCCTATTGGGAGCTCACAGCGTGTCAGTTTCTGGCACAATCCGTCATTGGCACACTTCATCAGGTACAGCGATGGCACACTTCATCAGGTACAGTAACTCAGTTCATAAAAACACCATAGCAGGCGTGCAGGCTTACAGTAGGTAGGTCTGAAAGAGCGTGGCTGGCCCAGGGTCACCCAGCAAACTTCTATAGCACAAGTGGGGATTCAAACCTCGGTCTCCCAGACACACAGGCACTCTCAACAGCAACACCACACTGGCTCTCTAGCCTT
The DNA here is from genome assembly GCF_001447785.1 of Gekko japonicus. Lineage (NCBI taxonomy): Eukaryota > Metazoa > Chordata > Lepidosauria > Squamata > Gekkonidae > Gekko > Gekko japonicus. Next base: position 101,583 of record NW_015163604.1, on the reverse strand, counting down.
GTAGCCTTCGCAGCATACGTAACTTTTTGCCGGCTGCAGTCCCTTGGGAGTCAAGCCTCAAACCAACTCAGTTCTCCTTCAGGGCTTGGCACCTGCCTCTAGTGCCATGCAGAGCAGCTTTGCAGCTGCCCATTACCCCTGTGGTAGTGGAGGCTCATTTCCTTCCGCCTTCTGCCTGTTTTTGAACCTGTGCAGTAGTAGAGATCAGTTCCCCCCAGGGTCATGGACACTTGGGTCCTTAAACGATGCCAGGCAGGTGGAAAACTAGGAATCCCATGGGGCCATGAAAAAAATCTAGACAAATCAGCAGCTATTAATGCTGATCAAATGGCCTGCTTTTGGCAAGGAGTCTGTGACAGTACTTCTTTTTTTAAAACAATATTTTTAATTGCTTTTATACAGGACTCTTTTTGTAGAAAAAGCCCAGCAGGAACTCATTAGCATAATAGGTCATACCCAAAAGCAGGAACTCATTAGCATATTAGGCCACACCCCCATGTTACCAGAAGTGTGGTCATCCAGCCACACCCACCTTTTGCTTCTTATTCTCTTTACCTTGTTTGTTGTCAAAACCCAGGGCTTTTTGCATGTTAGGCCACACACCCCTAATTGTAGCCAACCCGAATGAGTTTCTGCTGTGGCCTATTATGCTAATGAGTTCCTGCTGGGCATGGCCAACTTGGGAGCCAGCCGGAACTCCGTTCCTGTGCGTTCCTGCCCAAAAATAGCCCTGCTTTTATATACTACATCCTAAGGGGAAGGGGCAAAGAAAGCTTTAAAACGAATACAGAAGCTAAATTAAGACAAGGATCATATTGTGACAGTACCTCTTGAGGTTCAGCTCACTGGCAGAGGTTATAGACTCAAGCCAAAACGACATTTGGCACAATCGGCTCCCTCAACTTCCTCTTGGATCGCACACAGAAATGGTTGCTAGTCTACCGACGAGGCAAGTCTGCTGGGCACCAAAAGAGCTTTCACAAAATAATCAGATGCTTCACTTACCACACCGAAGCAGTTTATTTGTTCTTTCTGACATCTTCACCAAATCAATATAAATATAATTCCGCCAGTCTGCAAGCAGGCAGGCCAGAAGAAGATGAGGAATTGCTTCCCCTCTGCTCCTCTGCCCTTCATTTCAATTTTGCCTGCCTGGCCCAAGTCATTTTTTTGTTCTGGTTCCCTAACAAATGTCTTTTACTAGCATCATTTCATTTGTGAGGTAGGATCTGTTTCCTGGCATTCGGCCTGAGAAGAGAACTCCCCCTCCCCCTTATATCAAAGCACAGTGAGACATTTCTTGTCTTGAAGATCTTAAAAGAAATCTCCCTTGGGTTAAAGAAACTTATCGCTTTCAAACACCTCTAACAAAGGTATCATCAGTTCTCAACCATACTCTTAACAGTTCAAAATTGCTTCCAGGTCAAGAGATCAACCAAAATTTAAAATGGAGGCCAAAGGACATCAGCTCCTATTACTGAAAGATTTTTCCCCCATCTGTCTCAGCCACAGAAACTTTATTTTGAAACATCATAATAACGTATGAAGAACCCTGCTGAATCAGACCGATGGTCCACTCATCCTACCTTACACATTGGCCATCCGGTTATTCTGAAAGGCTGAGGCCTTCCCCCTGATGTTGACTCCTGTATTCAGAGGTTTACTGCCCCTGAATGTGGAGGTTCCCATTTGTCACCATGGCAAGTGGCCACTGATAGGACCTATCCTCCATGAATCTAATTAATCCCCTTTTAAAGCTGTTTATGCCCGTGGCTATCACTACATCTTCTGGCAGCAAATGTCACATTTTAATCACAACTTCATTGGATGCCTTTGAGCTTTAGTATTTTCTAGTACCACTCCAGTCAATCAACTGGGATACCCTCCCATTCTAACCCTTCCTAGGAATTAATATCTAATGATTCAACCCTATCTCCTGCCCGATGGAACCCTGCCACTAGACTTTGGCTCCCTTAGAAAAGGGACAGTAAACTTTTTTTCTTATTCTGTGAGAGCTTCTAAGCTTTTGTGATTTGTCATTTTTTTCACTGTACTTATTGTAAGGTGTCATAGTCCCACTGCACACTGCATTGGTCAGGCTGTACCTGGAGTATTGTGTGCAATTCTGGAGGCCTCACTTCAAAAAGGATGTGGACAGAATGGAGCGGGTGCAAAGGAGAGCGACAAGGATGGTCGGGGCCCTGCAAGGAAAGGAAGAGGGACTTGGGAATGTTCAGTCTGGAGAAGAGGAGGCTGAGGGGTGACATGATTGCTCTCTTGAAGTATTTGAAAGGCGGTCACTTAGAGGAGGGCAGGGAGCTGTTCCTGTTGGCAGCAGAGGATCGCAAGAATGGGTTTAAATTAAGGGCAGGAAGGTACCAGGAAGATATTATGGAAAACGTTTTTACAGTAAGCGTTTGCAACAGTGGAATCAGCTACCTAGGGAGGTGGTGAGCTCCCCCTCACTGGCAGTCTTTAAGCAGCAGGTGGATAAACACTTGTCAGGGATGCTCTGGGCTAATCCTGCACTGAGCAGGGGGTTGGACTAGATGATTTGCATGGCCCCTCCCAACTCTGTGATTCTTTGATCCTATGATTTTATTATTCATTCATTTAATACATTTATATACTGCTTTTCCTAAATAAGCTCAAAGTAGTTTCCAAGCAAACTTCATCGACAGCCCCACACGGAACTCATTGCAGTAATTTAGTCTTGAGGCTATACAGTGGCATGGATCCACTGTACCCAAGTCAGGTCAGCTGTGCCCAAAAAAGGGTCAGATGTAAATGAAAAGGGCACTTCTAGCAACAGCACCAACCTGCTTCCCCTTCTGTAAAGGCAGATACATGGGCAGTATAAACCCCTGCTCTTTCCCAACTAATTTGCCTGGATCCAGCTATAGTTTTAGTTTCTTGACCACCTCATCAACACTCAAGGACCAAAGAACCAGCATCTGGAGGCTTAGTTAGATTTGTATTGGTGGGTGTCATCAGCATATTGATAACACCCAGTTCCAAAGCTACAGACTGCCTCTTTCTGCCATCAAGTCACAGTCGATTTATGGCAACCCTGTAGGGCTTTCAAGGCAGGAGACATTCAGAGGTGGCCTGCCATTGCCTTCCTCTGTGTCACAACCCTGGTATTCCTTGGTGATCTCCCATCCAAATACTAACCAGAACTGACCCTCCTTAGCTTCTGAGATGTGATGAGATTGAGCTAGCCTGCTCTATTCAGGTTAGGGAACAGATTATTTTACACAGGTATTATGTTAAGATAGGGAAAAGAACAGAATCTTGAGGAGATCTTCATATCTCTTTGCCTTCATTAAGGGAAGGCTGGCTCCAGGACTTCTCAATGGGTAGATGTTAATGACAGCCAGTGAATTTTTCATCTTAGGCCCAACCAGTTCCATATGAGAGAGAGACTATTGTTGCTGCTGTTTCAAGGGTGATCTTGTAGTTGTTTTCTCATTTTATTGTTCTAATTGTTTTTACTTTGCCATTTACTTTGAAAAAGCAGTTTATCTGTATTTTCTGTTGATGCAATTTTGTATTTATTTTTAAATGTATGAAATTGGGGGAAAGCAGCATGGTATAGCCCACTCTCGTCAGATCTCAGAAGTTATGCAGGGGCACTTGGATGGAAGACTGCCAAAGAAGACCCTGCAAAGGAAGGCAATGGCAGACCATCTTTGCTTCTCACTTGCTTTGAACACCCCTCGCTGTGGTCACTGTAAGTCAGATGTGACACCACATGCATACGTATAAATCATGAGTCCTGTCAACTTCCGGTTGATGGTGGCACACTAGCAGACTCACCTCCCGGACCTCCCGGGGTGAAGCTGTGCTCCAGCTGAAGGAGGGTGTGTGCAGGCTCACTACTCCCCCAGGGACCCAGTTGAAGGGACCCTGGCCATGGAGCTTTTGAGAGGTTGCCTCTTCGATGGCATAATGCTGGAGAATTGAGGCACCTCTCCGCTCTGACGGTTCTTCGTGCTGAGAGCCCGAATGGACTAAGTGACGCTGACCGGGGCAAGCGCAAAAGATCGAGCGTGAAATGGATTGTAAATGAGGTCCGTGGACTGATTATGAACATGAGTCATTTAAGCATTGATTAAAAAGAAAAGAAGCTCCCCACCCCCACCCCACCGAACAGAAGATAAGGCGAGTGGGGGAGGGATGCCTCCCAAAAGCATAGACTTTAGAGTGATTGAGGGGGGGAGCGGAAGCATAAACGGTTAAAACTGCTAAGGAGTATTTACCAAGGCGAGTGCAAGCGTTTAAGCACATATTCAGAGACTTTCAAAAAGTTTGCGAAAGTAAACAAAGCGAAAAAGATGGCGGGGAAGAGGACGGAGAAAGAGAAGCATTTGAAATCGAAAGTAACTGAGAGCCCAAAACCGGAAGGAGTCAACGAGCCGGCAAAGACTTTGGCAGACTCCATGCGCCACCTGCTGGACCAAATGAATAATCTCAAAGAGCAGATGACATCAATGACCCAGTGCATTACCACTCAACAAAATCAGATAAGCGAGACTTTGAAAATGATGAATCCAACAAATGAGAAGGTGAAAGAAGTGGACGCCACTACCCAAAAGGTGAAGAAGAAAGTACAAAAACTGGAAAAGAAGCAAGTTTCTACAGAAGAGTAGTTGCTACAATTACAAATGGAAAAGGCTAATATGATCCTTCGCTTTCAGGACAAGCCAGAGACCAAGGGAGAGAATCTGAAGGAAATGATGAGTGAAATACTGGCCCCAGTGACAGAGATGAAGGCGGAATTTTTGCTAAGCGAAATGGATGCGGCCTATAGGTCATATTCAGGATACATAAAGAAAAATAATCTGCCTGGGGAAATTGTCGTAAGATTCTCAAAGAGGCATGTAAGGGATGCAATCCTGAAAGCAGTATCTGGAGCACCCCTGAGAGCTGGGTAGAGTGTTATCAGAGTACTGAAGGATATTCCATTTGAAATAAGACAGAGGAGAAAGAAATATAAAGATCTTGTTCTTTTTCTTCAAACAAATTCAATTGGATATAGATGGCTAATTCCAGAAGTTGTCACCTTCAAAATTAAGGTTAAAAAAGAAAAGATTGACTCTGTTCTGAAAGCGAGAGAATTTTTAAGAGTCCAGCTGGGAGGGCCAGAGGAGGAAGAAAAAGAAGGGGACAGCAAATCCAGTGGCGAGCTGGACTCGGGTTCTTCCGGAGAGGACCCTCTGTCTGAGAAAGGGGCAGTAGTTCCTAAAAGTCCTTATAAGTTGCGGAAGAGACTGGACAAGAAGAAGTGAAGGCTGAAGGACTCTGAATTGTGCCTTTGAAAAATTTTGAATTGAGATGCTTTGGGGTATTTCCTGATATCAGTTAAATTTAAGATGTGGGAAAAGTTAACAGACTATGTGACTCAGTTTGTAATGAGATTAATATGATTAAGACTAGATGTGTATTCAAGCTGATTAGAAGATCTCCTCTCAGGTTTTTAGTCAGTAGTGGGTATCTTTTCTTTATCCCCTTAAATGTAGTCTCCTCCCTTATTTCTGTTATAGTTTGTAGTTTTAATAAAAATGCAATAAGAAATTCCCCATTGGGGAGCAAAAAAAAAAATCATGAGTCCTGTGGATCAGGAGAAAAGAAAGAAAGAAATATTTTAAATAAATTAAATTTAAATAAATGAAGCTTTCACCCACTGGTTTCTGAATGTTGTGATTTTTAATGTCAGATGTGTGTCCAAGATGGGTAGCCATGTTAGTCTGTCTGTAGCAGTAGAAAAGAGTCCAGTAGCACATTAAAGACTAACAAAATTTGTGGTAGGGTATGAGATATGTGTCCATTTGTTCTTTTGTGTAGAGACTGATCCATTTGTCCAACCAAGAGACATTTCCACCACACTTTTCTATTCTTTAGTATATATTAATTGACCTTATGGAGGTATACTTTGTGCACCTGATGAAGTAAACTCTGACCCACTAAAGCTTATGCTGGAATAAATCTCTAAAGTGGTATTGGACTCCTGTTTTATTTTGCTGCTACAGACTAACATCGCCCTCCATCTGGAAAAATTAAGACTGCCATCTTTCAGTAGAACTTCTACTGAGTATTCTTCAGGTAGCAAGAACCAGCCTTCAGTAATGGACAAAGCATCCACTTTGTGTGTGTGTGTTTGTTTGTGTGTGTTTGTATGTACAAGCTAAGGCAGAAACAAGACAAATCCATTTGTACAGAAAGCAGGCAAAATCCATGTTTTATATATAAATGTTGTCTTGTTTCTGTACATTTGTAATAAGTGGTTAATATTGGCACCAGATTTAACCCAAGTAATAGTACTGGTTCAAGCTTATTACTTATTCATATTTAAAGGATGTTAAATTAATTTCCTTTAAGTCGCTGCATCTTGCCAGGCACAATTACTATAATTCATTATAATAATAAATAATATTTGTTTCCCACTCCTGTAATCTTATACATTTGCCTTTTTATATTTATGCAACTAAAAGAATTCCCTAGCAGGTCACAGCAGAATAAACAGAGAAAATGCTTCCAAGACCAGAGGAGACAAGATGGAGGTGGCCTCCACTTCACAATCCACCCTCACATTTTACAATGGAAAGCAAGGAGAAAATGGCTTTCTTCCAGAATTTGGGATTGTAAACAGCCCAGCTTAGTCTGAGGTTATCAGAACTTGAAAGCCAAGTAGAGTTGATCATGGTTACTAATTGGATGGGAGACCACCAAGGAAGTCAAGGGGCTCTATGCAGAGGAAGGCAATGTGGCAAACTACTTCTGCTCATTTCTTGCCGGGAAAGCCCTATGGATGGGATCGCCATGAGTCGATTGTGACTCAAAGGCACATTCTTCCTTCTTCTTTAATTCACATTGAGGGCCTTAAAACACTATGTATCCCCATACTTTGGTGCCAAAGGCAACATGAACAATTAAAACTGTTCCTGGATTGTACCACTTTGGTCCAGACCAGCAGGGCCAGTCCATCATAGACAATTTAGGCAGCGGCCTAGAGCGGCTCCTTAAGCAGGGGCACCCCTCAGCCAGCCACCCCTCCCTCACCTAAACAGGTTAGTAAATTGCAGGATGCCACCCACCTTTCTGGGAGGGCAACTCGCTTACCCAAGGGGAGCCGAAGGTGCCGTGGGGAGCAGCCTGGAGCCAGCCTTGCCTGTGGCCACCGGCGGGGGCGCTTCGCTTCACAATCGCAGGACACCCTCTTGCCCCTGTGCCTCTGGCCAGCTGGCAGGGGGGGACTCCTGGTGTGCCTGCCTTTGCCGCCCTGCCACCTTCTTCCGCTGGCTAGCAGGACCCAGGGTGCCTGCTCTCTGTCCGCCGCTGCCACCCCGGGCTCTACCTGCGATGCCTCCCTCCACCTGCCTGAGCTGGCCCTACCTGGCAGCCATCCCGCCCCCACCGAAGCTACTCCCGCTGGCCAGCCTCCAAGCAGGGCCCCGAGCCAGGCCAGGCGGAATTGCCAGACCGACCCCCGGGAACAGGGACAAAGGTGGTGAAGGCCAGGTCGGGCACACGCAACAGGCACTGGCAGCTCCCCGCAGCCAAGAAGTAGCCTTCCAGAATGGAAGGCTTAGGGTTGCCAGCCTACAGATGGGACCTGGAGACACTCCACCCCCCCACCCCCCCACCCCCCCAGCATTACAGAGATCAGGTCCCCTTGAGGAAAGGTGTGCATTGGACTCAGCTGATCTGCCTCCTCCCCAAACTCTGTCTTCGCCATACTCCCCCCCCTACCCAGTCCCCAGGAATTTTCTAACTCAGAGTTGGCAACCCTGTTTAGACTCCAGACACTGGAGGAAGCCAGGAACTCCTGGCTTTGTTAATGGCCCTGTTCTTGATTCATTGGTGTTTTTATGTTTATTGATTGTATTATTGCGTCCATTGTTACTGTAGAATCAGATCAGGAGCAAAGAGACTGGGATTGTGGGCTTTCGAACCCCTAAAGGGTTCTTTCTAAAATGTATTTATGTTTGAAAATTGGGGGGCACCCCGGGAGGGGGGGGCGCCAGAAGGTAGCCTCACCTAGTGTGCAAAGAAACCTGGAGCCGACCCTGCAGACTAGTGTTCCCTCATACCATTTAGTGTGAGCTAGCTCACAGTTTTTTAGCCTCCAGCTCACACATTTTTGTCTTAGCTCAGGAAGGGATGGCTCCAGAGCAAACTAAGTTATGCAGTAGCCAAACTGCTCACTGACAACGTTGATACCAGTAGTACACAAAGTAGATTTTTTGCTCACAATACTCCACAGCTTAGAGGGAGCATTGGTCCAGACCTGGGAATTGCATATTCATATATTTGGGGGGTGGGGAGTGAGGGAAAGCATCAGACTAGATGCGTTCCTGTTTTCTATAGGAAGTAGGGTTGCCAGTCTCCAGGTGGGTCTAGGAGTTCTCCCAGGATTACAGCTGATCTCCAGACTCCAGAGATCTAAAGAAAAGGGCAGCTTTGACAGATGGACTCTATGCCGCCACATCCCTGCTGAGCCCCCTCTGCTCCCTAAACTCTGCCTTCCTCCGGCACCACCCCCAAATATCCAGGAATTCTCCAATGGGGAGTTGGCTACCCTGGGGAAGGTGTTATTTTTAATATTTATATGTGGGAGGTTCACATGGATCAAGCCTACAGTACACTCTTATTCACTGGAAGTACTCAGCAATTTTTGAATGCTTTTAAAACTCTGTTTTGAAGGTACTGAAAATAGGGTTGCCAAGTATTACCATAGAGTTTTCCCTCAGATGCTCATGGCCCCACCCCCAGCATGCCCCGCGTGATCGCGTCACTTCCTGGTGACGTGCACGTCGGGGTGGAGCTCCCCCCGGGGCTCGATCCAGCGGCAGGGGGGAACGGGCCTCTGGGGCGGGGGTTTCCCCGCCCCCCGGGGGGACTTGGCAAGCCTAACTGAAAATATTATAATGAAAGCCAACACTGGGGACCAAGTGCTGACAGGGGAGGGCCCTGCTCAACCCTTACCCTTTTGCTGTTTGTCAAGTGGCTTCCCCAAGCTGCTTTTCTGCCCACAGGCTGAAAGAGGTAGAACCCCAAAGGGAGAAGATACGGGAGTTCCTTGGAGCGGTTTTTTTTGTCTGAAGAATTCTGATGTATATGGATAAACATATGGAGCAGAGGTCCATCAGTGGTTATTAGCCACAAGGTATAGATAGGAACTGTCAGTCTGGGGCAAGTGATGCTCTGTATTCTTGGTGCTTGGGGGGGGGGCAACAGTGGGGGGGCTTTTAGTGTCCTGGCCCCACTGCTGGACCTCCTGATGACACCTGGTATCTTTGGCCACTGTGTGACAGAGTGTTGTATTGGATGGGCCATTGGTCTGATCCAACATTGGCTTCTCTTATGTTCTTATGTAGCTCTAATGTTTTCAGCCCTTCTGGGGATTTTTTTCTTTAAAGATACCTTTCCCGTACAGAGGATTTTTCATTTTTGTAGCAATGGTATGGGGTTGGGGGGAGAAGGGAGAAAAGAGTACATTGCTTAAACAGGGATGCGTCTGGCGACAGAGAAGTCATTGCACAATACACTCATTTTGCGAGTTTATCTCTCCCCCTCCCCCCCCCACAGCTGAGCGGTATGAACACTCTAAACAGCTTAATCAGCACCTTTCACAATGCCACAAAGATCAAGGGCCAGCATTTTAAATATTAAAACAATAAGAAACCAACACTCTGAACGAAGCTAGCGCAGGAGTTTTGAAGCCCTAGAGGCGTATATCCATTGCTACGCTTTTAAACCTACATGGTTCTTCTTGGCTTTAAGAGCCATGCAGTTAAGATTTCACCAAATTATTAAACTCTTGTGGCTCACAACAGAAAACAATATTTAGCTTACTTTTCTAATGGATGCTTTGGAAATATTTAATCCCAGACTTTCTACAGAACAGGCTACGGAAGAAAGCAAAGAGGCTATCTCCCAGCATCTCCCAGATCTTCCAGGGCCGTGGCTCAGAAAGTCTGCTCTGAATGTAGAAAGTCCCAGATTTAAGACCCCATTAAAGGTTCTTTTCAGGTATCAGATACTGGGGAAGTCCTCTGCCTCTTTGTCCCATGACACTCCCACCAGGCACAAACACAGTCCCCACATGCCCACAGTGATGAGAAAGGACCCAGCAACCACTTGCTGCTTCTCTACGTAAGCCAGTGGGGTGTACTGGTTAGAACCTCAGCCTAGGTAGATACTTAAGGTTGCCAGCTCTGAACTGTGAACTTCCTGGACATTTTGGGGGTGGAGCCTGGGGAGGGTGGGGTTTGGGGAAGAAGAGAAGAAGAGATTGGATTTATACCCCACCCTTCACTACCCAAAGGAGTCTCAGAGCGGCTTACAAACTCCTTTCCCTTCCCCTCCCCACAACAGACACCCTGTGAGGTAGGCGGGGCTGAGAGAGCTCTGACGGAAACTTCTCTTTTTCAAGAACAGCTGTGCCAGAACTATGGCTTGCCCAAGGTCATCCAGCAGGTGCAAGTGGAGGAGTGGGGAATCAAACCCGGTTCTCCCAGATTAGAGTCCGCACACTTAACCGCTACACCAAACTGGAAGAGGAGAGGAAGAGACCTCAGTGGGATATGATGCCATAGAATCCACCGTCCAAAACAGCCATTTTCTCCAGGGGAATTGATCTCTTTTACCTGGAGACCCGTTGTAATTCCAGGAGATCTCCAGCCACCACTTGAGACTGGCAAGCCTAACTGGAAAAAGAACATAAATAAAGAGGAGTGGTTAGAGAAACAAAAGGGATGTGTACAGTTGAGTAAACTAAACTGTATGTCGCATGGTAAAATTAGGTCAGTTTGATACATGGAATGTTATTCTGGTTAGGATGGTGGACTGAATTTAATAACGTTGATATGATTTGTTTATATAATTGAAGACTTATTAGTAAAGTTTTGTATCCAGCTTTCTTTTTACTGAATAAAAATGTATTTAAGAACAAAGAATGTCAGATGCAGATCTGGGAATCCCAGGTTCGAGTCCCCACTCAGGCCATGAAAGCTGACTGGGTGCCCTCGGGCCAGTCATACTCTCAGCCAGTGTTCCCTCTAAGCTGAGTTAGTGTGAGCTAGCTCACAGTTTTTTAGCATCCGGCTCACACATTTTTTGTCTTAGCTCAGGAAGGATGGTTCCAGAGCAAACTCATTTATGCAGTAGCCCAATTGCTCGCTCACAACTTTAATGGCAGTAGCTCACAAAGTAGAATTTTTGCTCACAGGACTCCATAGCTTAGAGGGAGCATTGCTCTCAGCCCAACCTGCCTCACAGGGTTGTTGTGAGGACAAAATGGAGAGGAAGAGAACGATGTAAGCCCATTAAGATCCCCAGTGGAAGAAAAGAAGGGTATAAATGAAGTAAATAGACAGTCATCAGGGAATACCTCTCTTTCTCCTAGCAGTTCAGGTTGGATCCCCCGATGCCATTAGACTGTGCTTCTCTTAATACCTAGAAAGAAAGTCAAGTTTATGTAATCTTATCAGGATTCATGGAATAGAAACCCCCAGGTTATCAGTATCTTTGATTGCTGATCTTTCCATTCAAAAAACGTAACCATCTTGCAAACAGACTTGAACAAATGGAAAGCTAGAGCCACATTTTATAGTGCAATGTCCTTCAGTGCACCAAGATCCGAGATCGATAAGCTAAGTAAGTAACAGTTTAGGGACTCTGACAAAGAGGAACCTTTAAATGCAAAAAAAAAACCCCACTAAAAATTAACTACATTACCATTTGTTATGGAACCTTTTAAATATGACATAGTTTAAGCCTCAAGAAGTCTTAATCTAGCGCTGGCCGAGATCCACGCTTCCAAAATCTCTGTATTTGGAGACCCTTGAGGATGAAAACAAAGTAGAATTTGGCTACGATGAAGGCTACAGCAGTCATGCCAGAACCAAATCACCATGAGCAAATTACTGAAATACTGTGTAGCGCACACTCAACATCCCGACTGTTCCTAGCACTGAATGCATTGAATAAAGAAGTTAGTAACCATGACCCTGCCCATGTGTTGGTCCCTTCTTCCCTTTAGGAGCTGTAAGTGGGATGCAACAAAGAAGTCAGCTATTGCAGTACATTGCTGTAAACAGTGCAGAGAAAAGAAGCAGACGGTCCTCCACACAGTACAATCCTTCCATGATGCATGCAATCTAGTATTGATGGCAAAGGCCAATAAAGCAACGATTGCATTAATCCACGCTGTGGGTCTGTCCCAGCTTCATTGTACCTGGAATGATGCTGAAGCTGTGTAAAAATTGTTTACAGCATGCCTTCATGGCAGCTTGGACTGGATAATCCTCCACTTCAGTGCATGTTTGCAAATAATAGCATGCATCTGGGCCCCACAAGGGTTGCCAGCTGCATGTTGGTAAATTCCTAGAGTTCTGGGGGTGGAGCCTGGGGAGGGCAGGGTTTGGAGATAGGAAGGACCTCATCGTGGTATATTGCAATACAGCCCACTCTCCAAAGCAGCCATCTTCTGTGGGGAAACTGATCTCTGTTGTCTGAAACTCTATTGTAATTCCAAGAAATCTCCAAGCCCCAGCTGGAGGCTGGCAATCCTAGACCCCTCAAGGGGAAAATAACATATGGAGTGGGATACTGGCTGTGGTCAGACTGCAGGGTTCGCACAGTCTGGCCCCACCTCTAGGTACTCCATTGCAGTTTGTAACTGAGAGATTTAATCATACATCCCACCCTGAACCAGCCTCACTGCATGCTCGCCCCATGGTCAACCGTTTAGATTATTGCTGCACAGCAACCACGGAGTGGGTGGTCGGGTGGCTTCTTTTTTAAAAAATTGTGGTTTTGCATATATGCATAACCACTTATTTGAAGCACCACTCTGTTTTGACAGCTGGAGGAGGCTGCATTCCCCTCTGAAAAAAAAACAATCTTTTCAATTAATGCCTTCCCCACCCTGTGTGCTGCAAAGCTGTAGGCAGAGGAACCGGCATGAAAAAAGACAAAGGAGGCTTCTCAGCCTGCCCTCCCCCCCCCTTCTCACCTCAGAGGACAGCTGAAAGTTTGCTGGTGTGCATGAAGATGTGGTTATGTGTACATTGCTAACTGACTTAATAAAAAAAACAAGTAGCAAAAACAGAACAGAGCGACCAGACTTCCCAACCAGGTTGAGTGAGCTTGCACAAGGACCCTACGAAAATCTAACCTATGAGTCTGGCTACGAACTTCCTTGACCCCCACAGCAACTGGAATTCAAGGAGGACATGGTCACTTTCCCCTAAGGTCCCCAACACCTTCGCCCCATCTACCAATTCTTCCCTGTTGGTTAATATTAAGTCTAGTATGGCCGAGCCCCTTGTAGCTTCCTCCACCATTTGAAAAAGGAAGTTGTCGGCCAGACAGGTCAGGAAGTTGCATGATTCTTGTCACTTTGTTGAATCTGTCTCCCAGCACACATCAGGGAAGCTGAAGTTTCCCAATTATAAGATTTTAATGTCTGGATACTCTACCAGAGTATCCAGAGAGAAGAGCAGAAGAAACAACATTAAATCTGGCCAAGGAAGAAGATACCTTTCCCCCACAAAAGCTCAGACATACATTCCCAAGGTTTCAGTGAATTCATGTATATCATAGTAGAACTTGCCACTGACATTCCACATGCATTCACTCTACACATTTAGAATGTCTGAAAAGGACTACTGACAATTCCTGTAAACAGCTCAATCTTTTCTGATCACTTCTATAAAACACTCATTTAGTACCCTTTCCTACACTTTGGTTACAAGCAAGCACTTGTTAACTTAGGCCACTCAGAAGTGCCACCAGAATGCACCTTTAAAACATACTTTAGGAGCCAGGATGTTATAGTGGTGAAGAGTGGTGGAGTCTAATCTGGAGAACCAGGTATGATTCCCCACTCCTCCACATGAAGTCTGAGGTGCTGGGTGACCTTGGGCCAGTCACAGTCCTCTCAGAACTCTCTCAGCCCCATGTACTTCACAAAGTGCTTGTTGTGGAGAGAGGAAAGGAATGATTGTAAGCTGCTTTGAGACTCCTTAAGGTGGAGAAAAACAGGGTATAAAAACCTTCTTCTTCTTTTCAAAGCCCTGTTTGAGCAATTCTGAAATGCAATGTACATAAAACTGAATGTTATGTAGTAAGTACTGCATTTATGCCACAGAAGGCCAAACACCTGTTGTCACACAAATCTTTGGTTTTGTGAGGGATTTTTTCCCTCCAATGTTTGACTGAGTAAATCAAGAACGTATCTGACTTTCCTAAAAGCTGAGGCAGTGTTATTTTAAACACTGTTTCGATAAGCTTCAAAAAAGTTGATATACCATAGAGACTTGAAAATATATGATCTCATTAAAAAACCGCTGGCACTTGGAAAGATCTCCAGTCACCAATCACGACTCCAGGGTGGCTGTAATTTATAACTTTTGTCCCCAGAGCTAAGCCATTTAATCTGATAATCAGCATCAATCAAGGAATTTTAGTGCCACGTTTTGCCGTCTGAGCAGAAAACTACTCTCTTGGGGACAAATTAGGCACCCCAATGTGACACTTGCAAATAAATATTGTTCACCATAATGGTTCGGTGCTATGATTCAGTTGGATCGATTCACTATAGAAATACTTTTGAAGCTAGAAAGAAGTGTATAATTATATTTTTTTAAAATACACAAGAAAGAGTCCTGCAGTGTAATGGCTTCTTGTTGGAGTAGAAGACCAGCCTCCCAAGCAATGACAACATGCACTTTCATTTATGCCTCTATACTTGTTGACTGAAAGTTATTGCGCCCAAATATGTTTCATGACAGTTCATAACTCACCATTAAAATGAAGCAAGGGCCTAATATGCTGGCATAGAAACTCTTTCATTGGTGCAAGGTATTACAGCTTAGCGTTCAATATCTGAGATGGGAAGAACATCGTTATCTGTCATAACATATTGCAACACATTACTTATTGCCAGAAACAAAACCAGTGCATCAGACGGACTAAAGTAATATGCGATGATGGCCAATTTTCTTCTCATTCAGAAGTGCCTTCTAAAGCCAAATAACTACTGGAAAGTAGTAGATCATTTTTCTCAGTAACAACCCTTGAATATTATTAAATTTTAGATTAACCATCCATGGACATAATAAGAAACTTTCCAGAATCCATCTGCCACCAAACTTGTTTCATAGATATTCATCTTTATTCTAGGCAGTACCAATGCCTTTGTTGATAGAAATGTTGAATTAACTCACCCAGTTTTACATGCAAACAATGGACAAGTCTACTCGGCTTCAAGCTGTAAAGGTTTAACTACACAATACTTCGAGAGTTCCATGTACAAAGGTACCAGTGTGATGTTTTAAAATTCATTTATCAGGTGCACAGAAGGCCGATTTGCATTGAGACCAGGGTGCAAGTGACAGAGAATTTTCTGGTCTAGAGGGAACACAGTTTGACCATTGCGAAAATGCATGTGGACTCACTGGCTTGGCTTCTACCAAAACTTATCCTGGAGGATTCCTCCCCCATGAACAGCATAAAAATTGGCGTTGAAGTTGGAGGTCTGCAGTAGAAGACCAGGAACGAGTAGAGAGAACTGTTTTGGTCAGGAAACAGTACCAAGGGAAGAATTCAGTTCCTACTTCTTCTGATAGTGATGTGGGTTTTCTGAGAAAATTTGAATCAGATTTTCTTCCCTTGTATCTCTGCAGGGGAGGAGGCTAGAGACTTACTTTTAAAAAATGAAATCTGGGCATTCAGAGAGCCTGCTACAGCTATCAGAACAACAATATATCAATATATTCTAGTGCCTAAAAAAATTAAAAGATCTGAGGGGGGAATGACTGCTATGGGGCCAGGGTCAGGGAAACTGGCTGCCATGTGGGCCAGAAAATCCAAATTTACCCATGCACACAGGAGTCATGCAGGCTTTACCGAGGTCTTTCCCAAAACTTCAGAGCAAAGCAGGTTTGAAAAAGACTGGAGAAAAGCCAGGGAAATTTCCAGAGGTGCGCAAATTTACAATGTTGATGTGGAGAAGTGGGGGGGGGGGTTGAACTCAAGGATGGTATCCCTGTATGGAAGACCCCTATTCCCTTAATTCCCTTAGCCTTCCCTTAATTTTTGGCATTAAAATGACAAAATTATTTCTTCCTACAAGTTAGGATTCTGCAAACTTTACAGTGCAATCCTAAACAGTTGTACCCTTCTAAATCCATTGAAGGCAATGAGCTTAGCAGGCTATAACTCTGTTTAGGATGGCACTGCTATCTTAGCTTAATAATGGGCTGATAGAATAGTGCACATGAGGGAAAGGTGCAGAATGCTATAGTGCCTTAGAAAAATCCCTTAGAGACCTGAATATCAAGGGAAAAGGTCTATCCTAGCGTTTTCACTACCGTAATTTTCGATATGGACGGATTTTTTTGTTTCAACAATTGTGAGAGTCCTCATCTGTCAAAATGAATGCCTTCCAGACCTTATCCAAAATGCCACTGACAATAGTAGGGCCGGGATCACAAATACTCTCTTCTAAAAACCACCACCACCACCACCAATGTTGGGCCCCAAAAAGTTCTACAACCTACATCAGCTAAACACATAAACATGTGAAGTTGTCTTATACTGAAGTAGACCACTGGACCATCCAGGTAAGTACAATCTACTCAGACTGGCAGCGGCTCTCCAGGATCTCAGGTAGAGGTCTTCTACAACACCTATCATTTATTTATTTACATACTGCATTTATACCCCACCTTTCTCCCCCTCACAATGGCTTACACCATTCTCCTCTCCATTTTATCCTCACATCAACCTTATGAGGAAGGTTAGGCTGAGTGTGTCTGACTGGCCCAAGGTCACCTAGAAAGCTTCCACATCAGAGTAGAGATGCAAACCTGGGTCTGTTACCTGATCCTTTTAACTGAAGATGCCAGGGACTGAACCGGAGCACTTCAGCAGATATTGAGCTATGACCTCACTACTAAGCCATGGTCCCAACCTAAAGAATGAAATCTATATGAATGATGTCACCAGCATGTGCAAGGGACTGGAGATCTCCAGGCAGAACTAGTGGTGCCTGACAGGTTGGAATATTCAGGAGTCCAGTCTGTACCCTTTTCCAGCTGAAATCCATTTTGTGGCCTTAATTCTACAACATCCATTCCTCAAATCCAAGGGTAAGTGGCTCTTATGATGGTTCTACACTAGCTTTCTAATTTGCCATTACTATGGATTGCTCAATCAGTTTTACAGACTGATATTGTGCTTAGTCTGTTATGGCCCAGTATTTTTGATGTTGTTTTTCTGCCTCTAAGATCCAGGGTTGCCAGTTCCCCAGTGACAGGGGGAGATACCCTGCCCCTAATGCCTGTTTCCTGCCATAAGAACTAGAAATTAAAACGGCTGTTAAGCTGACATATGACATCACTTCCAGGGAAAACCCAGAAGTGACATCACCCCTCTCTTATCATCGGAAACCCTACGGTAAAACCATGGAGCTTCATAGAGAGAGGCATGATGTCACTGCTGGGTTTTCCTAGAAATGACATTGTGACATCACAACATGACCGATGGCTGCCCTCCATCTCTCTACTAAGATCCCATTTCTGGCTGTTTTTCTCCTTTAAATGTAATTCCAGCTAGGGTTGCCAACAAGCTGGGAGAAAAGCATCCTGTCCCTTTAACAGAGGCTTAATATTTGCATAGGAGTAGCTGAAGAATTCTGTGGCATGGAAACAAATAACATTCCATTAAGCCTTCATTAAAGGAAAAGAACATTTTTTTCTCCAGGCAACCATTATTGCAGCACCCATCTCTACTTGGTGGATGGTCAAAGAACTACTGTGCCTTTCCAGGGTTACTGCCCATTTCTTAAAAGTTGTTGGTTTCTTCTCCTTCCAACGTGCTTAATTTATTTCCTGCTTTCTCCATGCTTCCTTTTGCTCTGCTGGCATTCATCAATAAATTCTTGGTTATCTTCTCCTGGGAACGAAGGAAGCTTAAGAATTGAGTTTCTGAGAGAGAAAACACACACACACATTTGCAGCAAGCCAAGTCACTGCTCACTTTTTTTTAAAGATCATTATTTTGTAACAACAATACAATTTTCAAAAACAATACTCAAGCGTGCCTTCCCCATCCCAACAAGCTGATAATCAAGTATTTATTCATGAGTGCCAGGAGAGAACCAGCAAGCCCTAAGAAAACAGTAATTAATAAGCCTGAATACAAAGGAACAAAGGGAAATGATTGGAGAAGCAGGACCTTGGCTGATTTACTTTCAAGGACCTACATAGCAAGGAAGGGTCTGTGTGTTTTTTAATGGGGAATATCACATTTTATTAAATGCTGGGTGGAATCTCCATTTCAATCCTTTTTGCAGAAGAATTCAAACAAGGAACAACTGAGCAGCAAAAAAAGGGTTGAATCCTGACTAATGTTTTTCTCTCCCCCCCCCCATTCTAGAGCAGCCCACTGATCTCCACGAAGTGCTATTCCTAGGGTATCCTAAAGAACGGCATGAGAGGGCTCTGCAGGAGGAAGGGGAAATCATCAAAAATTCCCAATTTAGTTTGGAACCCACCCAAAGGCTGGCAACCAGCAGGAGTTGTAGGGGATGAGGACATGCAAAAGCCATGGAGTTTTGGTGGAATCCTAGAGTGTCAACACCAATGTGCTGACATCACTTCTGGGTTCACAGAGGAAGTGACATCATAGCATCATCGCACCTCCTATCTCCCTCCCCCATTTTCCTTTGCCATTCTGCCAAGTGGTGATGAGCAGCGAGGCTCCAGGGCAGGAGGTCTATTGCTATAGTGGGAGACCTGGGCACCCTAGCTGTGGTGTGGAACCAGACAGAAGGGATATCAGGTAGCTGAGCTGGAAAGGACTTCTGCCGGGGGCTTTGGACTAATGCTGCTAGTTAGAATAGATAATGTTGAAACAGTCTACATAGTGTTTCATTCACTATAGGGAAGCTGGTTAATTGTTGTGAAGTTTTTGTCCCATCCTGCCTCCTATGATCTCAAAGCACTGTTGGTAGCTCTCCATCCCTATTTGAATGTTAACAATCTTGTGATTAAGCTGAGAGTGAGTGAGACTGACCATCATAACTGAGTGGGGATTTGAACCTGGGTCTCCTGAGCCCTAGTCCAGAAATCTAACTGATGCACTGCCCCGGCTTATACAGGCATGAAATAGCTTTGTGTCCTTACATTTAGGAATTTTCTTGAGTTGGTTTGCCTAAATAGAATAGCCTCTAATACGCGATCTACATGCATTTGAAAGCACAAATTAGCTGCTTTATAGTGTAATTTGGGTGGCATTTTCTCCTCTGTTCTTGTCAGAAATTGCCCAGTCTCCTGAGATTTCAGAATAGACGTTCCAATTTCAAGGAAGACGCACATTACATTTTAATACTGCTTGTTCTTCTATATAATATCAGAGAATTTGGATGCCTTTCATTATCAGCTTCTAACATGCATGAAAACAGAATAGGTGCTGCGTGATGAAAGAAGTGAAAAGACTGATTTAGAAAATCTGTTGGCTGCGCTTGAAAATGGCCGCTCAGTTGCACTGTGCTCGAGGGAACAGAAAATGCCCATTTATGATTTGCTGCTCAACAATATACCTGGCATAGAATTCCAGCTGGGGGGGAGGAAACATCCCTCCTCACCTCCAGCTATTATTTTTAGAGCAGCTAACAAATATTCTAAATAAATAAATGAAATAAAGGGTTTTTGTCTGACAGCTTCACTCCAGGCAGACTGCATTTTAAGAAACTGGTGCCATTGCGCACATGAGACAAGGCTGACTTCTAGTGGGTTGGCTGATACTTGATTTGTGCCACCTACCAAAGGTTCTGATTCATTTGCTTGGCAGAAGAGACATAAGCTGTGTATATATTCATGTTTAGGGTCAGGACAACAGCCTTGTTCCAAAAGGAACTCAAGTTAGAATTTTTTTCCGTGAGACCCTTTGGGAGCCAGAGCTGATTCTGAATTTTTAGTTTAGTTAACAGTCAAAGCTGCTAGAAAGGGAAATACTTTACCCACCCTCACCACGACCCAAAAGCAAAGCTTTAAATCAGATTTTAGTGCTAGTCAAAATCCTCGGTGCATTAGTGGGAATATGGCAAATCTCCCGGGAAAAAACAGAAATCAGGAGAAAAGAAACAGCCATTTGCTGCACTACAGGATCCCAAACAGAGAAGACTCTGTGTTTCAGGATCTTCCCCTTAGGAAAACTACAACCTAAACATTACAAGGTGAGGGTGTTGGAGGGTATGCTGTGTGATCAGGGGGCTTATATTGTACCCACGTAATCTACCCAGCTAAAAAGATGATGGCAGGGCTATTTTGGGGCAGGAACGCACAGGAACGGAGTTCTGGCTAGCTCCTGAGTTGGCCACGCCCAGCAGGAACTCATTAACATAATAGGCCACACCCAACAGCAGGAACTCATTAGGATTGGCTACATTAGGGGTGTGTGGCCTAACATGCAAAGGAGTTCCCACTACAAAAAAAGCCGTGGGTTTTGACAACAAACAAGGTAAACAGAATAAGAAGGGAAAGGGGTGTGTGGCTGGATGACCACACTTCTGGTAACATGGGGGTGTGGCCTAATGTGCTAATGAGCTGTGCTGTCAGGGGTGTGGCCCAATATGCTAATGAGTTCCTGCTGTTGGGTGTGGCCTATTATGCTAATGAGTTCCTGCTGGGCTTTTTCTACAAAAAGAGCCCTGGATCATGGATATGTAGTATGGATGGAAGCATAAATGCACACAAGAATGAATGAGTCGCATCGCATCTCAAAGTGCCATGCTGCATGCAGCAGACCTCTTCACCTCCTCTTCACCTCTTCACACCACACACCAAAGCCCTTCATCAAAACAGTGGAGCTAGATTCTGCAACCACTTGCACAGGCAGAAGGCTCAGGAACACCAACAGAACCTATGATAACAGTGCATAAACATTTGCACACACAATCTATTTGTGGAACAGCACCAGCGGCTACTCCCCTCCTGCTCAGCTTTTTAGGTAACACACCATGTGAATACATAACCCATCTCATGGGTGTCCAATAGGTGGCCCGACTGGCCTTGGGATATGGCTTTCTGAGATTTTTTTAGGTGTTCAAGTTTAATTACATCAGGTAATAAGAAGAGCAGTGCTAGATCAGACCAAAGGCCCATCTAGTCCAGCATTCTGTTCACATAGCAGCCAACCAGTGGCCTCTAGGAATCCCCCAAGCGGGATGACTGCAACGACATCATCCTGCCTCTGCTCTCCAGCATCTGATTGAAAGAGGCAGACTGCCTTTGGTACTGGAGGGAGCAGATATCTGTCATCGTTAGTAGTCGTTGATTACCCCAGCCTCCATGAATGTGTCCACTCCTCTTTTAAAGCTGCCCAAGTTGGCAGCCATGACCACATCAGGCGTTCAGCTTTATTTACAACATGCAACCAGGCCACTATGAAGCATAACTGATAAAAGAAAAATAGGTATCAATAATAGGGTTGCAACTCTGGGTTGGGGAAATACCTGGAGATTTAAGGGGTGGAGTCAGAGGAGGGCAGAGTTTGGGGAGGGGAAGGAACTCAGCAGGATATAATGCCATAGAATCCGTCCTCCAAAGCAGCCATTTTCTCCAGGGGAATGGATTTTGGTCACCTGGAGATCGATTGCAATAGCAGGAGAGGTAACACCTGGAGGTTGACAACCCTAATCAATAAAGCCTCCCATGCACTTAACTCACATGTAGTTGTGTCCAATATCCTTATGCCAAGTGTGGACCTGCCCAACTCTGACATTCAGTTAGTGGTGTTGCCATGTTGGAGTTATTGAGGGGCTAAGATTGAGGAAAGATGCATGATGCAGAGCCTCATAGATGATGTGGCTATGGCGGGGGGGGGGGGGGGGGGGCGGGGGTCTATCATATGCAGTGGTGTCAGATGTGTGAGCCTAGGACTCATTCCTACATACTGTTACATGTACAGCCAATACCCTCAGCCAATGTACAAATTTATCCCAAGTGTTTTCTTTGTGCCTTATGCAAGCTATTAATGGGAGGCGGGGTGCATTATGTTAACTTAATAGTTGTCCTACCAAGCCACGAACAGTGTGTGTCTTTTGAAATCCATCACCTGAATATTGCCTAATAAAGTTTGTAAATAGCCTCCAAATGAGCAGAACTACCCCTTCTGGTTCAGTACGCAAGTAAACTCTCTTTCCTGCAGCAGATTGGTTTTTGGTCCTCCGTTCATCCATTACTTTAATGACGAGCTAATTTGAGCCTCAGTCCCAAGAGGGCCATTGTTTGGGTTTAAAGTAATGCAACATTTACAATGTTTTATTGACATGAGCCATAAAGGGCAACTCCAGGCATGCATTAGGTGAGAGTCAGCAAGTTTAAGTAGATTAGTGGAGAAATTTATTAACAGATGATCTAGATTTGAGCACTGAAAAGCTCCATATTAATTCCACAACAGAAAAGAATTATGCATATCAAGTGAATTTGTAGAAACATATCCTCGTTTATTCCGGTACCAAAATTCCATGTGTTTGCTAAATGTTTATTTACTGTGAGAATGATACTGGAGAACACATTCAACATAGGTAAAGGGGGCACTTACAAGCACAAAGCATTATCCTGCACCCCACAGCGTACACGGACTGCATACTGGGACAGTCTGTAAAGCTGCCCTTAGACAGCTATAAAAACGGCAATAGAAATAACAATCCTCTTCATGTGCACGGCATTTGCCATCAAAGGGTCTCCCGCTCTTTGAAAATACTAAGTAAGCCTCTAATCTCAGAGTCTGTTCTTTAAAGACAAAGCATGTTGGAACAGCAGAAAGGAATTTCCACTCAGTTACCCGCCAACAGCCCACTTTTTTGTCACTATAATACTTTGTCATTGTGTTTAACTTTGGAAAAGGATGACCTGTTTTCTGGAGGCCTCACCCTAGGACAGTGCTACTCACTTGTTTGAAGAAGTCTGTTTCAATGATGCTGCTCATGGACACATAAGCCTTCCATATACTAAACCAGACCCTTGATCTATCTAGAAGAAGGAGGAGATTGGATTTATACCCCGCCCTTCACTCGGAGTCTCAGAGCAGCTTACAAACTCCTTTCCCTCCCCCTCCCCACAACAGACACCCTGTGAGGTGGGTGGGGCTGAGAGAGCTCTTTCAAGAACTGTTCTTTCAAGTACAGCTCTTGTCAGAATTATGGCTTGCCCAAGGTCATCCAACAGCTGCAAGTGGAGGAGTGGGGAATCAAACCCAGTTCTCCCAAATTAGAGTCCACACACTTAACCACTACACCAAACTGGCTCTCAAGGTCAGTATTGTCTCTTCTGACTGGTAGTGGCTTTCCAGGGATAGCTCTTTCACCTACTCCTTGATCATTTTAACTGGAGATGCTGTGGAATAAACATTCTGTATTCAAAGTAGATGACCTGTCATGCTTAGATTTGAGTCCAGTCCGCTTTAGAGACCAACAAGATTTTCAGGGTATAAGCCTTCGAGAGTCAAAGTTCCCTTTGTCAGACACGAGTGAAGTAGAAATGGAGATCTATAAGTGTTTTTTTATCCTAATCAGAAGGTGGGGGAGAGGCGTCATAAAGAACACTTATAATGGATGCAAAGGTACAATGCATATTGTAATCAGCTTGAGTAGAGCTGAGGGGAAATGCCTGAGGGGCAGAAAATTAGCATCATTTACAAGCATTATTTACAACACGCCTCCCACCGTCTTGTTGACAGAGTTTAAATATGCAAAGGAAGTGGAGCACTGACTGTTTAGAGAAAAATAAGTAGGTTTATTAAAGAAGGACACAGTGTTATAGAACATAGAAGAGAGAGAACCTTAACTGTCTAATCTAACCACTGAAGGAGGAACAACAACAAGAAGGAAGCTCTGCAGGCGCAGGAAGTCTCCGGCAGAGCCAGTCAGGAGACAGCAAGGACACAATTTGAGAAAGTGGGAAGTCCCTAGTCTAACTATGCTAACTACAAGTCCTTCCGTTTTCCCCCGTAGATGATCTCCAGATCTTCATAAGGCTGCACTATAGACCTTGCATATTCCAACACTTTTGACTAGGATAAAGAAGAAGAAGAGGAGATTGGATTTATACCCCGCCTTTCACTACCCAAAGTTGTCTCCGAGCGGCTTAAAAACTCCTTTCCCTTCCCCTCCCCACAACAGACACCCTGTGAGGTAGGTGGACTCTGACAGAAACTGCTCTTTTTCAAGAGCAGCTCTTATCAGAGCTACGGCTTGCCCAAGGCCAGCCAGCCAGGTGCAAGTGGGGGAGTGGGGAATCAAACCCAGTTCTCCCAGATTAGAGTCTGCGCACTTAACCACTACACCAAACTGGCTCACATAAAAGGACTCAGAGATCTCCATTCTACTTGTTTCTGATGAAGGGAGTTCTGACACTTGAAAGCTTACGCCCTGAAATTCTTGTTGGCCTCTAAGGTGTTGCTGGACTCAAATCTAACTGTTCTACTGCAGACCAACATGGTTGCCTTCTGAAATGATCTATTATAAAGCCACGGTCTGCTCCTCTATTAATTACTTGTCTCCGTTTCTCAATTGAATACTAGAAGTATTTAAGTAAATAAATATTTATAGCCCGCTTTTCTCCCCAACGGGGACCTAAAGTGGCTTATTATATTTTTTTCTGTTCCATTTTATCCTCTTAACACCAAGCCTGTAGGATAGGTTAGACTGAGTGGCTCAAAGTCATCTCAGTCTGCTAGCCTCCACTGAGACTGATAAAATATGTACCACCCCCACCCCCAGAGATTTTTGCTTGCTAAGAACAGAGGTGCTGGAGGGGCACCTTCAAAATTTCATGACCTTTAGATGGCATAAGTAAGGGAAGTATACCTGAAGAACTCTTTGCCTTACCTACACTTTAGAAGAAAATATCTTGGATCACAGACAGAATTTACAAGAAGCAGTCTGTGTGAAGTAGCTTGACTTCCCAGATACACCAAGATTGCACTGATCAATGCTCCTTTGAATCTTCAGCAGTTTCACATACCTTCCAGGTCACAAACTACAACCTGGGTTTGACAGATAATCAAAGCTACTTGAAACGTCCTTTGTGAATGCAATCATAAACCTGCGAAGGACCATTTGCTCATCTCCTGGCTACTGTCAGAAGATCTATGTGAATATTCTTACCTATCCTGGGTACTTTTCTTATGACCATTCGAGTCCCTTCTACCATAGCTGGTTAGTATCCTATCACAGCCTGGATCCTAGAGATGCACCAATCAGAGCACTAATGGTCAGGTAGTTTCCAAAGTTTTAATGCCAGCATGGATTCTGGTTTCGCACCAAAATGGCCCAATAGTAGATTCTCTCACTTGACACCAAGCTGCATAAGAAGAGCGTCCCCAGCCCTCAGTTTTTGTAGCTGGCTCCCCTCCAGAACCATCTTCCATTATCACAAACATGAAATCACTTGCACAGTATAACTTCTGCTCTCTTGATCTGTTCCTTTCCCAAGATTAACCCTTCAAGCCCTGTGTATCCATTTCATTTCTCCATTCCCCATTCAGGATTGCCTTACTGTCTGCCAGCTCTTCCCCACTGCCTGCTTGCTAGGGGCTCCTTTCCTTGAGCCCTATGTTCAATTCCTGTCTACCCCACCCCCTTACCTATATCCTTTTTTCTGGGTGGGTTTGTTCTGGACTATCCAGGTGAGAAGAACATAATTAACTTTAATTGGGCATCTAATTGAAGGTAACACATCAGGTTTGTTAAGAGAACTGGTTTTTGTTGTTTAATGATGCAATTGCTTGGTCTTTCTTTGCCCCTCTTTCATACTGGTGCTTCATTTTCTAGTCTGTATCTTGGTTAAGGTGATTAAGTTGCTTGCTTGTTAATTGCTCATCTCCCTTCCATCTTAACTTTATCTGAGACTATGAGAAAGGCTCGCTGTGGGAAGAAATACAACGGAATTTAGAAGGAAGCTCCGGGTGAGTATCCTGGCTGTGGCTGGTGGGGTGGCAGTGGGAAGGGGAAAATAGAGGGAGGCAGGCCATGTTTATTTCCTTCTGCTCAGCTATAAGGCAGGGCTGTCTCGAGTCATTTTGCTGCCCTAAGTGAATAGTATGGGAGGACAGCCTCATGGTATGGTTCCCTCCACCCATGACTTATGTTGATTTGGGGTTATGAAGTGGCAGCTAAGGTAGAAAAATACCTCCTCCTATGCCTTCTGGGTTCCAAGGGTCTGGAAAGCAGTTCCATAGCCAGTTACATGGTTGCCAACTCTGGATTGGGAAATACCTGTAGATTTGAGGGGTAGAGCCTGAGGAGGGCAGGGTTTGGGGTGCGGAGGGACCTCAGCAGGGTATAATTCCATAGAGTCCATTGCCCAAAGCAGCCATTTTCTCCAGGATAACTGATCTTGGAGATCTCCAGGTACTGCCTGGAGGCTGGCAATACTAAGGGGAGGGCCAGACCTGTAGATTTGAGGAGTAGAGCCTGGGGAAGGCAGGGTTTGGGGTGTGGAGGGACTTCAGCAGAGTATAATGTCATAGAGTCCACTGCCCAAAGCAGCCATTGTAATAGCTGGGAAATTTTCAGTAGGGGAAATAATGTGCTGTGGCTGGGGAACAGGGTGATTTCTGGGAGATCTCCAGGCCCCACAGGGAGATTGACAACTCCAATGACCATTTAAGGGAAGATTGGGATATGTATTTTGGCAACTCCAGTGACCGTTTAAGGGGAAATTGGGATATGTATTTTACCTCAGGACACATTCAAAGACTCCCCATTCAAGAACCCCAAATCACAGCAACCACAAACTGTTTAGAATGTTAGAGGCAAAGGCCAATCAGGCCGCATATGCAAATGACCTCTGTGTTCTGACTGACTATTGGGGGGAGAGGAACAGCAAACTGTTTGGAATATTGGAGGCAAGACTCAGGCAACGAAGCCAGTGGATAGGGACAGCTTCTGAGTGACAGATCAGGGATTCAACTGATTTGGGAGCATGTGGAATGTTCAGGAGAGTCCAGGGGTCATTTGGGGGGGACGCGGGGGGACACCATCCCCCCGGGTGAGGTGTGGGAGGGCGGGGCCTGGAGCTCCCTGCTGGTGCCCGCTGGAGGTCACCGCCGGCTGTTGGGAGGACACACTTCCGGTGATGTCAGGGGGTGTGGCATATGCTAATGAGTTATGCTAATGAGTCCCCCTAGCTCTTTTTCTACGAAATGACCCCTGGTAGAGTCCATGACCAAAACAGAATTATTATATAGAGAGATTTATTGTTCCATACTGGGAATTGTGTATGCGACAGACTAAAAGATCCTTTTTTGCCCCTAGACTTGAGTCTTAGTTGTACACATGTAGGGGACTTGTGCAGCAGGCCTAATACAAGGACTGATTTGGGTAACATGCCACATAGCTTTATAACAAGCCACCAAGGTAAGTCACAGTAAGAGAAGCATTTATTTTACTTGTTGATCCATTTTAAAATGTACATGTATTATTTACTGTGTTCAGAGCATCCTACAATAGTACAAATGTTTAAAATAGAATGGAAAAGACAAAAAAGAAGTGCCATTGATAAATTTGAAATTCGCACAACCAAATATAAACAATTGCAAGTTGCGGACATTATATTTTATACTATTAGTTAATCTGATATATTCAATCTGATATATTATTTTGAATTCATCATGCAAGATTTATTGAATCTTGTGTCATATTCTTTTGGCTAAATAAGCGAATGCCCCAAGAGAATATAATACCTTCTGTGAATTAAACTCTACCAGCCAGACAGTTTTCTCCTCACATGTCTGATTTATTGCTTTCACTATTAACAGAGTTAACCACTTCATTTTCTCAAATTAACATATAAAGGGCACATCCATAAATAGTGATTCATACTTTCAGTGGCTGAAGAGTTATGTAGATAGACTGTCCCTCCGCACCCATTTTTACTCATCAACCAATCATGATCTTCAACCTCATACAACGCATTCTGGAAATTACTCCTTTTTCCTGGAATCTCTATCTAATTTTTAATATAAGGGGGAGCAGTAAGCAAAGCCCCTATGGCTCTTTTTCCAAGACTATCTTCCTTCAAAGTGTATTTCTCTTTTTTCTTCTGTGTAACTACATACTATTCCAGCCCAGGTTAAGTGTGTTATCATTTATCTTTTTGAATTTGTTTGGATTCAGACTAGGGTTGCCAGGTCTGGGTTGGAAAATACCTGAAGACTTTGGGGGTGGATCTGGGAGAGGGTGGGGCTTGGGGAGGGGAGGGGCCTCAGCATGGTTCAATGCCATAGAGTCCACCCTTCAAAGCAGCCATTTTCTCTAGGAGAGCTGATCTCTCAGCTGGATATCAGCTGTAAAAGCGGGAGATCCCCAGGCCCCACCTGGAGGCTGGCAACACTAATTCAGACAACCAGCTTAACCAACACCGCTTTCCAAATACATGTTGGCTTTAAAATTGCCATATAGTGGGCATGAGATGAAACTAGGACAATCACTCCAGCAGCCTCAGGTTTAGTTCTGCCCTTCCTGATAGCCATTATAGGAGTAATGGAGTTCATGGCCTCCCGGCAAAGCCGATGAGATCTGGGGGCTTTTTTGCCGCCCCGGAGGAGCCGGGGCAGCAACAGAATTCATGACACATGGCATCATGACGTGGGGGGGGGGCGGAGCCGGCTTGGCTAAACCGCCGGGTTCTGCTCCCGCCCAGTCACTGACGCGTGCTCGCCCACCCTCCCGTCCTGTTCTTAGTGTAGGCTTTTGCTGGTTGCCTATCGGGGCCGGGTAGGAATTTTTCACTTTTACCCAGAATTGGCAGATTGGGTGGAGGTGTTTTCGTCTATCTTGCACTGAGAGCAACGGACTGAAGTGATGGATGTGGTGGTCAGCCATTAAGTAGGTTGGTCACTTGGCAGGTTGGTGCGGGCAAGAAAACCGGAACCGGTGAGCACCTTACAGCATTTTCCCCTTTAGGGAACAGGGGGTCATCAGGGATTGCCTTTGGATTTTCAGGTCCAGGGTGGGGAATGGTGATCACCTCCTCTGGGAACCTCTTAGGGTATGCTCCTCTGTGCAAGTGGTTAGGCTTCAGGAGTAGGCACTCCTAGGTGGCGACCAGTTTGCTGGGCTGCCGGTCATGAGCCAGACTGAAGGCTCAAGACTGGACCTGGGTGACCCACCCAAGAAAAGGGCAAGAAGGTTGGTCAGGGGAATGACACCTGCCTTGCTTGTTCCGTGCTTGCTTAGCTAGTCCCTTGCCACAATGTTATGTTAAATAGTTAATAAAGTGGCCCTTGTTTACTTCCAAATTGTCTGTCTCGTTATTCCGATGGGGGGGCAATGGCACCAAGTGTACAGTTGCTGACTGACTAGTAGCCTCCAGGATGGCCCGCTGATGTCAATGAGGGTGACTAGACAATCAGTAACTATACACTTGCACAGGGCTTGAGATGTGTCGGCTCCACCAGTATCTCCTGATAGCTACAGGTATGTGCGGGAATTCTCCTCACACTCAGCTGTCTTACAGTGGCGACTGAAAGTTCACACTTGTGGACAGTTTCTTTGACCACCATTAATTCCTGCCATGTGTGCTGAGGCACAAGAGATCTACTGGTTTCCCCTGAGAAATAAGTTACACAATTAACAATCCTACGTGTTCTGCTCAGTTCAATAGTTACATGCTCCCAAGTAAGTTATCACTTTAATCCTCCTGGAGCCTCAATCAGAAAAGCAGGCAATAAATGAAGTAAATAAATTAATAAGTGTGGAAAGGGTTACATCCTAAGGCTAAGGGTCAAAATCCATGCCTTCAGCTCAAGTTCCCTGCTGCTGACATAGTCTCCTTCTAATCACCTTCTCCAGGGCAAGGAATTCTGCTAAAACTATATTGAGTATGATAGGATTTTCATAGGTAATTTTTTTCTGCTGCTTTAGGATCTGATTTAGTAATTTTTGTGACTATTATTATTGTGGTTGTATAGGACTGTCGTGGCGAGGGGGCTTGCGTAGTTCAATGAAGCTGTGGGCTATGCCATGAAGGGCCACCCAAGACGGACAGGCCACAGCAGAGAACTCAGACCAAGCGTGATCCTCCTGGAGAAGGAAATGGCAACCCACTCCAGTACTTTTGCCAAGAAAACCCCATGGACAGTATCAAAAGACTAAAAGATATGACACCGGAAGATGAGCCCCTCAGGTCGGAAGGTGTCCAATATGCTACTGAGGAAGAGCAGAGGGCAAGTACAAGTAACCCCAGAAAGAGTGAAGCGGCTGGGCCAAAGCCAAAAGGACGCTCAGTTGTGGATGTGTCTGATGGTGAAAGGAAAGTCCGATGCTGCAAAGAACAATACTACATAGGAACCTGGAATGTAAGATCTATGAATCAAGGTAAGCTTGACGTGGTCAAAAATGAGATGGCAAGACTTAACATCGATATCTTAGGAATCAGTGAACTAAAGTGGACAGGAATGGGCTAATTTAACTCAGAAGACCATTATATCTACTACTGTGGCCAGGAATCTCGTAGAAAAAATGGTGTGGCCTTTATAGTCAACAAGAGAGTGCAAAAGTCAGTACTGGGATACAATCTCAAAAATGACAGAATGATTTCTGTCCGATTCCAAGGCAAACCATTCAACATCACAGTAATCCAAGTCTATGCCCCAACCACTGATGCAGAAGAGGCTGAAGTGGACCGGTTCTATGAAGACCTACAACACCTCCTAGAACTAACACCAAAAAATGATGTCCTCATCATCATAGGGGACTGGAATGCTAAAGTAGGAAGTCAAAAGGTAACCGGAATAACAGACAAGTTTGGCCTTGGAAAGCAAAATGAAGCAGGGCAAAGGTTAACAGAGTTTTGTCAAGAGAACACACTGGTCATAGCGAACACCCTTTTCCAACAACCTAAGAGGCGACTCTACACATGGACATCACCAGATGGGCAACACCGAAATCAGATTGACTATATAATTTGCAGTCAAAGATGGAGAAGCTCTATCCAGTCAGTAAAAACAAGACCTGGAGCTGACTGTGGTTCAGATCATGAGCTACTCATTGCAAAATTCAGACTTAAACTGAAGAAAATTGGGAAAACCACGAGGCCATTCAGGTTTGACCTAGATCGCATCCCTGATGAATATACAGTAGAGGTGAAGAATAGATTCAAGGGTCTGGATTTGATAGATAGAGTGCCTGAAGAACTATGGACAGAGGTTCGTGACATCGTACAGGAGGCAGCAATCACCACCATACCAAAGAAAAAGAAATGCAAGAAAGCAAAATGGCTTTCTGATGAGGCTTTACAAATAGCAGAGGAAAGAAGGAAAGCGAAAGGCAAAGGCGAAAAGGAAAGATTTACCCAACTGAACGCAGATTTCCAGAGAACAGCAAGGAGAGATAAGGAGGCCTTCCTGAATGAACAGTGCAAAGTAATAGAAGAAAACAATAGAATGGGAAGGACTAGAGATCTCTTCAAGAAAATTGGAGAAATCAAGGGAGCGTTCCATGCAAAGCTGGCCATGATAAAGGACAAAAACGGTAGGGACCTAACAGAAGCAGAAGAGATTAGGAAAAGATGGCAAGAATACACAGAAGAACTATACAAGAAAGACCTCAATGTCCTTGACAAACACGACGGTATAATCACTGACCTTGAGCCAGACATCCTGGAATGTGAAGTTAAATGGGCCTTAGAAAGCATTACTAACAACAAAGCTAGTGGAGGTGATGGTATTCCAGCTGAGCTATTCAAAGTCTTAGAAGATGATGCTGTTAAAGTTCTGCACTCCATTTGCCAGCAAATTTGGAAAACGCAACAGTGGCCACAGGATTGGAAAAGATCAGTATACATTCCAATCCCAAAGAAGGGCAATGCCAAGGAATGTTCAAACTATCGCACAATTGCACTCATATCACACGCTAGCAAGGTCATGCTCAAGATCCTACAAGCTAGGCTTCAACAGTACGTGGATAGAGAACTACCAGAAGTACAAGCTGGGTTTCGAAGAGGTAGAGGAACGAGAGATCATATTGCCAACATTCGCTGGATTATGGAGAAAGCAAGAGAGTACCAGAAAAATATCTACTTCTGCTTCATTGACTATGCTAAAGCCTTTGACTGTGTGGATCACAACAAACTATGGCAGGTCCTTAAAGAGATGGGAGTACCAGACCACCTCACATGTCTCTTGAGAAACCTGTATAAGGGCCAAGAAGCGACAGTTAGAACCGGATACGGAACAACTGATTGGTTCAGCATAGGAAAAGGAGTACGACAAGGATGTATACTGTCACCTTGCTTATTTAATATATATGCAGAGTACATCATGCGAAATGCTGGCCTGGATGAATCACAAGCGGGAATTAAGATTGCTGGGGAAAAGATCAACAACCTCAGAGATCCCAAATCACCGCAGACTGTGACTGCAGCCATGAAATTAAAAGACGCCTGCTACTTGGGAGGAAAGCGATGGCGCACCTAAACAGCATGATAAAAAGTAGAGACATCACCCTGCCAACAAAAATACGCATAGTCCAAGCAATGGTATTCCCAGTAGTCATGTATGGCTGCGAGAGTTGGACTATAAGGAAGGCCGAGCGCCGAAGAATAGATTCTTTTGAACTATGGTGCTGGAGAAGACTCTTGAGAGTCCCTTGGACTGCAAGAAGATCAAATCAGTCAATCCTAAAAGAAATCAACCCTGACTGTTCCCTGGAAGGCCAGATAATGAAACTGAAGCTCAAATACTTTGGCCACCAAATGAGAAGGGAGCACTCACTGGAGAAGACCTTGATGCTGGGAAAGATTGAAGGTCAAAGAAGACAGGGACGGCAAAGGATGAGATGGTTGGACAGTGTCATCGATGCAACGAACATGAAACTGAGCAAACTTCAGAGGACAGCGGAAGACAGGAGGGCCTGGCGGGATCTAGTCCATGGGGTCGCGAAGAGTCGGACTCGACTGTGCGACTGAACAACAAATAGGACTGGACAGAATGATTCCATTCCATTAACAGAAACAGACTTCCATTGGTGAAATGGGCATGTTCCACCGATGGAAAGGTCCTTGAGTTGGTGGAAAGTCCAGAAATCTTTTAATCTAACCCATACTTGGCTGAGGGTTTTTACCCTGAAGGTTCTTTGGAGCCATGTGGCAGCACAGAAACTCCAAAATAAGTAGGTGATAAAAAAATAACTAAATCATTCCCAAGGCTTTCCTTCAGGAACCACTCTTAAGTTTGTATTTATGGAAAAGAAATCCACAAGGACCTTAGTGGGAAATTTCTGAAACGCTGGATTGATGTAACAAAGTGCCTCCTCAGCTGTCATGTCAATCACTATGTTATCAGATCTGAAATATAACCTTAACTGAATTATGCTGACGTTTAAGTTTTTGTGAGCTAAAAAACTGTCACTTGAGTTACCTATACACTGTGATGTACTTTCAAACCTCACTTTATGCTCCCCTCTGCCCCACCCAAAAAAGAATAGTTTGCTCAAGCCTAAGGATTTATTTATTCTTAGATTCCATAAAGCCAGTGTGGTGTACTGATTAGAGTGACA
This sequence comes from Gekko japonicus, assembly GCF_001447785.1. NCBI lineage: Eukaryota > Metazoa > Chordata > Lepidosauria > Squamata > Gekkonidae > Gekko > Gekko japonicus. The sequence goes on along the minus strand of NW_015163604.1, from coordinate 68,003 downwards.
GACCAGGATCTGGTAGACTGCGTTTGAATCCCCACTCTGCCACTGAAGCCCGCTGTGTGGCTTTGGCCTAGTCACTCTCTCAGCCTAACCCACCTCACAGGATTGTTCCTGTGAGGATAAAACTGAGGAATGGAGAACTGATATTGTAAGCCACTTTAGGACCCCATTGGAGAGACAAATGGTATACACAAATCTAAGTTTGGTGTAGTAGTTGAGAGCAGCGGACTCTAATCTGGAGAACTGGGTTTGATTCTCCACTCTTCCACATGCAGCCAGCTGGGTGACCTTGGATCAGTCAAAGTTCTCTCAGAGCTGTTCTCTCAAGAGCAGTTCTCTCAGAGCTCACTCAACCCCACCTACATCACAGTGTGTCTGTGGTGCGGAGAGGAAGGGAAGGAGATCGTAAGGCAGTCTGAAGAGAAGAAGAGAAGAGATTGGATTTATACCCTGCCATTCACTCGGAGTCTCAGAGAGGCTTACAAACTCCTTTCCCTTCCCCTCCCCACAACAGACACCCCGTGAGGTAACTGGGGCTGAGAGAGCTCTGACAGAAACTACTCTTTTCAAGAACACCTCTGACAGAATGATGGCTTGTCCAAGGTCATCCAGCAGCTGCGAGTGGAGGAGTGGGGAATCAAACACAGTTCTCCCAGATTAGATTTCGTGTACTTAACCACTACACCAAATTGGCTATCTGAGAGTTCGAGTGAACAGTGGGATACAAATCCAACTCTTTTTCTTCTGCTGCTTCAAACAACATTTTTAGAAAATAAAATCATGTGGCAGAAGTTGGGCAATCTTATTCTAAGCCTCTGGAAAGTATTTCACATGCAGTAGAAAAGAAAAAGGATCAAATCAGACTAGGGCCTTGTATCTCTGCTCAACAAAGTTGGAACATTCCATCAGCCCAACAAGCCTTCCTTCAGTGGAAGCGGCTCTTCTTACAATAATTTTCAAAAACTTTTAGTCCTCTCACATAAAACATAGCCTTATATATCAGCAGCAACAATGAGGTTTTCTTCTCGAGTCAGCGTAAAAATAATGTTGACATTGTGGTCGATACATTATGGATTGCCATATTTATGTCAGAACATATTGGCACAAAAATATGTCAATAATATAAAATATTTAAGGATAAGCCTTGTATTTAAATTACACCTTACAATCCCATGTCTTTCCTTCATACTTCGCTTGGCTGCTCTTAAATGCATCTTTGATGACAGGTTCCTAAGATAATGATTTCAACATCTATTTTTAGCCATTGACTAAAACAACTGTTTTTAAATAAATCTTTGCAGAGGAGAACTGGAAGTTAGCTCCCTTGTTCACTGATTTTATCCATTTGTAATGCACACCTACAGTACTGTAGCTACAAATGACAATTTACAATTTCATATTTATAAGGTTTGAAACGTTAATGCACTGTAAATTCTGAGAAGGCTTTGGAGTGAAATTTAACTATTCTAAAGGAAAGACAGAGTCTTGCAATTGATTTCTTTGTCTGTTCCCAATAACAGAGGGGAAGGGCAAAATCTGGATAATATAATGAGAACCAGTATACTGTAGTGTTTTGGACCATATTCAAAGAAACACGCTCCCCCCCCTCTCAGAAGTTGGCTGGCAGGTGCATGAGGCTCACAAACCAGGAACACTCAAGTGGAGGCACCCCTTGTGGGGCCTGTACGGGAGATGTCTAGATGACCACCGTCATGCAAATTAATGATGCAAAGTGTGATGCCTACATACGGTTCCATCAGGGGAGCACAAGCTCTCACGGATGTTATTAGAATTCTTTTATCTTGCTTTTCTATTTAAAATTAAACACTCAGGGCAGCTTACAATATTAAAATCCACATAAAGCAGAAGAGTGCATGAAGCTGCCTTATACAGAGTCAGACTGCTGGTCTATCAAGGTGTATACTCTGGCTTGCAGTGGCTCTCCAGGGTCTCTAGCAGAGGTCTTGCACATCACCAGTTTGGTGTAGTGGTTAAGTGCACGGACTCTAATCTGGGAGAATCGGGTTTGATTCCTCACTCCTCCACTTGCAGCTGCTGGATGACCTTGGGCAAGCCGTAGTTCTGACAAGAGCTGTCCTTGAAAGGGCAGTTCTTGAAAGAGCTCTCTCAGCCCCACCTACCTCACAAGGTGTCTGTTGTGGGGAGGGGAAGGGAAAGGAGTTTGTAAGCTGCTCTGAGACTCCAAGTGAAGGGTGAAGCTTGTAAGCTGCTCTGAGACTCCAAGTGAAGGAAATCTCTTCTTCTTCGTAATCATCACCTGGAGATGCCAGGGACCAACCCTGGAGCCATCTACATGCAAAGCAAATGCTCTACCAGTAAGCTAAGGCCCCTCTCCAAAGTAGTTGTTTGAAAAGTACATGCATGGGAAATAGATGTAAAACCTTCTGTAATTAAAAAAAATAAATCCTCATGATACCGGAAGGTTTCAAAGGAAAGCATTGTCTGTGGTTTTGAATAGTGCTTCCATGGCCGTCTATCAAAATCCCAGTGCACCTTGAGACACTTTTTGCGAAGCCACTTTTTAATCACAGTTGGTCCTAAGAGTCAGGAAGACCGTGGTTCAAATATCACCTCTGCCTTAAACTTATTTGTTAATTCACTGCCCACCTTCTATATGTATGACTGTTATTTCTATTTCCATTTGATGGTGTCTGAAGAAGTGTGCATGCACATGAAAACTCACAGCTTGAATAAAACTTTGTTGGTCTTAAAGGTGCCACTGGACTCAAACTTTGTTCTGCTGCTTCAGAACCAACACGGCTACCCACCTGGACAAACTTACCCTGTGGTCTACTATTCTTTCAGTCTGCAATAATGATCTTTCCTACCGGGTTGTAAAGATTATTATGCTCACATATGTAAAACACTTTGCACACATATAAAAAGCGATGCAGGTACACTAAACAGCACCATCCACAAATGACAGCAATATGCAAACTATTTATTGCAGATTAGATCCAGAGATTTCAGAGAGTTTTCTACAGTATAAGTAACTTGAGGGATAATGATGGAGAACAGCGGTTCGAAAGCAATTAGTTGCAAGTAGATAAATGGGTACCCACCCTTAGTAGGGTGGGGGGCACCCTGCCTGATGTCGGATGGTTGGCGGCGGCAACGGCGGCGGATGAGATATCGGCTCTGAGATCAGAGATCGGAGGTGGCGTGGTGAGATGGCGGCGGCGAGATGGCGACGGCAGCAAGTTACAGCGATCGACATAGCGATCCCTGGTGGCCAGGAGAGAGGAAAACACCCAGGCGGCTGCTGAGACGGGGCACGATGATGACGTCAGACGCTGGCGCAGCGGAGCCAGAAGGACGTGGCTGGGACCAGCAGAAGACGCGAGTCGTGCACCCCATAGGAAGAACTATCGCCGGATCATGAAGCCCGCCGGGACGAGCCGAATGAAGTACCGAGTGCCGAAGCCGAGGAACGAACATCCCAACCACCACCACAAGGGTGCTGATAGGTAACCCTACCCTATATACAACTCTGTGGCCCTAGTTAGGGAAAACTTGTGTGACTAGCACCAATTGTAAGCCGCTCTGAGACCCTCTGTGAAAAAAAGGATTCGAGCGGGATATAAAGTCGAAGGTTAAATAAAATAAATAAATAAACATGAGAATCTGGCTTTACTAATCCAGAACTCAACCAAGGAAAAAATTTAATATTGCAAATCATTATCACACATGTATGGGCAAAGCAGAAAAATGTTAAGTAAGCAAACAGATTTAAGATTTTTCTTTTCTGCATGTTCCCAGTTTTGGTTCCTTGCACCCAATTTGTTGTAAACCTCAATGGCTGAAATAGGGAAGCCTCACTGTTTAAAATAATTACATGTTCCTCTTCAATTGCACCTATTCCAATTAGTTTCATTTTAAGTATCACCTAGTGACTTTTGTGTCTTCCAGGGGATAATGTGACACTAAGCAGATGGTTCTAGACTAAAAGCAACCACCTAGCTTTCAATGCTAATTTATTAATTTATTAATTTATTTATTATTAAATTTATACCCCGCCCTTCCCCGAAGGGAGCTTAATGGAAGCTCTGTTCAAAGAAGAGCTACAGTAGTAGGCTGAGCATGCATTTCCTGATGGGAAAGCAAAATCAGGAGACACTCTGTTTGAAAACTGATTGCAGGAGTTTGTCATCTTATATCTGAAAAGTGTAGATCCAGGTGGCTAGCCATGTTGGTTCTGAAGCAGTAGAACAAAGTTTGAGTTCAGTGACACCTTTAAGACCAACAAAGGTTTCTTCAAGGTGTGAGCTTTTGTGTGCATGCAGACTTCTTCAGACACAGTGAAATGGAAATAGAAATAACAGTCATATATATAGAGGGTGGGCAGTGAATTAGCAAGCAGAATAATGAAGATGTCTTTAACAGATAGAGGGTGGAAAGCATGTTCAACCTCCCATAGAGAGAACAGCTATGTTTTCAGTTCTTTACATGAAACAATCAACAGCATAAGAAGTCCCCAATAGATCTAACTAAGCTTTTACCTGGTCCAGCATTCTAGATGGCAAACGCACAAGCAGCACATGAAGGTGAAGTCCATTATCAGCTTGCCCACGGCATCTTATATTTCTACAGTGCCTCGGAGCACGGGTGTCTCATGTCACAGAATCATCGAATCTTAGAGTTGGAAGGGGTCTCTAGGGCCATTTAGTCCAACCCCCTGCACAATGCAGGAAATTCACACATTCTTCCCCCCTCCACACTCGTAGTGACAGCTGTTCCATGCCCAGAAGATGACAAAAAACCTCCAGGATCTCCAGCCAAATTGGCCTGGAGGAAAATTGCTTCCTGACCCCAAAGTGGTGATCAGCATTTCCCTGGGCATGTAAGAAGGGCTGCAAGAACTAAGCGCTGATGCAACCAGGGGTCATTTCCTGCAGGAGCTCACAGGAGCGGAGCTCCGGCAGTAAAGAACCCAAGGGGCAGGCACATGCAACAAGCTCCACCCCCTGCTCCCAGCAGCCCTCAGTCAGAGCAAGAAGCAGCCAGGTAAATTGCAGAGCCCCCCCGGCCCCCCGGTCCAAAACAGTACAGTGGCACCTTTAAGACCAAGTTTTATTCAGGTACAAGCTCTCCCTCCTCTGCGAGGACAGATCTGCATGTCCCCCCCCCCAAATAGCTAGCAATCCAAAACAGTCCAGTGGAGCCTGAGTGGTGGGTGTTGCCTTCTGACACACTTCCAGTGATGTTAGGGGGTATGGCATATGCAAATAAGTTATGCTAATGAGTTATGCTAATGAGCTCCTGCACTTCTTTTTCTACGAAATGACCCCTGGATGCAACCCTTCCTCCGCTACCTCTCATCACTTGCCTAAGTTCACAGAATCAGCATTACTGCCAGATAGCCTGTTTGAAAACCTCCAAAGAAGGAGATCCCACCACCTCCCGAGGAAGCCTGTTCCACTGAGGAACCACTCTAACTGTCAGGAAGTTCTTCCCAATGTTTATCCAAAAAGTCTTTTGATTTAATTTCAGCCTGTTTGTTCCAGTCTGACCTTCTGGGGCAACAGAAAACAACTCTGCATCATCCTCTATATGACAGCCCTTCAAGTACTTGAAGATGGTTATCATATCACCTCTCAGTCGTCTCCTCTCCAGGCTAAACATACCCAGCTCCTTCAACCTTTCCTCACAGGACTTGGTCTCCAGACCCCTCACCATCTTCATTGCCCTCCTCTAGACATGTTCCAGAGGACATGTAATTTAACTCTTATAGGTACTGTTGATAAGCTAGACACTTATCTACTATTTTTTGGAAATCCTGAATCAGCCAATGCAAATATTACTGCAGCAAGCTAACCCCTGGAAGTACTTGTTTATATGTCTATTTACACAAGCTGTATAACATGGAAAGAGAAAATACATACGGGGCTGAATCTCCTGTGAGCAGGAAAATCACAGCTGGGTACATATTAGTTGATTTCTTCAACTCTAATCGTATGGATTTATGGGAATAATTATTTCCAATCATTTTTGCATGGGTTTTTAAACCAAGAGCCATCATTTTATCTTGTGACAGTGAGCATTGCCATTTATGCGCTGTGGGATAAAGTGCTTCCGTTTTGCTGTCCTTAACCTACTTGCAACAGGTTTCATTGGGCGATCCCAACACGGAGTTGGGGAGAGGGGAAGTTCTCTGACATTCATTATGTAACCACTTCATTTTTAAGATCCCAGAACAGTCCCAGTTGACTCCACCTGTGATCAGACCTGTGACCTGCTCTTCACCCTACAGTGCAGAGAAGCCTGACTTTGGCTGCAGTCACACATGCTAAAAAAATCCACTCTCAATCCACTTTCATTGCACTTTCCAGCTGGATTTTACTGTGTGAACTGGCAAAATCCAGTTGGAAACTGCATTGAAAATGGACTGAAAGTGGATTTTTAGTGTATGTGACTGCAGACTTTGTAAGGCAAATAACAGTGTGGGGCACTAAGGTCACAAAAATGGCACAGAAAGAAAGGGTTAGCCCTCTCCTCAGATCCACATCAGGAACCGCCATAGTTACTGTTCACTCTTCAATAAGCCATTGATAGATATCCTGGTGTCATGCTTAGCTTGGGTCTTGGGCCCTTTAGATATCCCAGTCCTTGACTGCTGTCTTTCCTTTCCATTGTATTTTTTTCTAGCTATCGGGTAGGCTTTTTAAGATGGATCTATTAGAACTAAAGAATAACAGAGCTGCTTCAGTTTATTGACTCTGGGATGGTTGCTATTTTATTTTTCACCCCTTCCTAGCAATTGCTTATGTTGGGTAATACCTGAAAGACCATGATTAGACCTCCATTCATGGAATGGAAATTTCCCTCCTCCACCTTTCATTGCAGCTGTCTGCACCAGCTTTAGGAGACCTACAGGAACAGTACATGATGTGGGGATCCACAATGTTGGGGGGCAGGGAATGAGTAACAATGAATTCTCTCCTCCAGTGGCAGAAACAAGGAGAAAACAAGAACTGGATCCATCCAGCCCATTGGTGACTAAATAGAACTTCCATGAGCAGAGGCAGTAAACACCTGAATACCAGCACCAGGAAGCAACATCTCTATGTCCTATTGTTGGACCTCCAGAGGAACTGCTTGGCCACTGTGTGAGACAAGATGTTGGACTAGATGGACCACTGGTCTGATCCAGAAAAGCTCTACTTATGCTCTGGCATTTTCAATAAAGCTTCCAATATGGCACCCAAATTGATTCCCTGGATAGTTACAGCCAGTTGAGGCCTCAGCATACTCATGAAGGTAGGATTCTAACAGGGATTTGCCCTATTGTTGGCCCTCCATAGTAACTGGGCACTGCAGCAGGGCTCCTCTTGTGCTCTAGGAGTACGTACAAGCAGTATTCCCTCTAAGCTGAGTTAGTGTGAGCTAGCTCACAGTTTTTTAGCCTCCGGCTCACACATTTTCCTCTTCGCTCAGGAAAGACGGCTCCAGGGCAAACTAATTTATGCAGTAGCCAAACCGCTCACTCACAACTTTAATGCCAGTAGCTCACAATGTAGAATTTGTGCTCACAAGACTCCACAGCTTAGAGGGAGCGTTGCTTACATGTGCGTTTAAAGTCTATCTTGGAGATGCTTAAAGAACCCCAATATTAACCATGCTCCTGTCCTCTTAGGAGAATTCTTTATACATTTGATAAAGTAGATTTTGGACCACTAAAACCTATGTTACAATATATGTTAGTTTTTAAGGACACTGTTTTTACTACAATATACAACCCGTTAGGGAATCTGTTCCTAGCTTACTGCCATTACCATGTCTGTATGGACAGCTTGTGTCTCACAATCCTATATCCAATCCACCTAGTTATTGGCTTGTATCCGTCAGCTGAAATCTGAAAAAAAAGTCAATCAGTAAGTCCTTTGGGAACCTAAAAATCATTGTGCTACATGGTTGGGGGGCAGTACCTATGACAATTAGGTCCTGATCTAATTGACCGAAGCTCTGGGACAATCTGACCATAATGAGTCGATCAGCAGCCTCATTGATCTGGCTGACATTACCTACCCCAGTGAAGTTCCATGCAGAGATATCTGTGCAGAACAAGGTCAATATAGTAAAAGGGTGTTTGTCAGAAATACCTTGGTTTGACACGCCGGAACAGGACAAATGCAGAGTGACAAGTAAATGGCTTCCCCACTGCTGACATTAACAGCTGCATAATAGCTCCATGAGCAAGCTTTGTAAACATGTAAACAGTGCAATTAATTGCAGTGATTATGCTCTTGGAAAAACAGAGCCTTTCAGTTAATTTGGAGCACATTGCAGCCTTGTGTTTACAGAGCTCCCGGCACATCAGAAAATTAGATATATTTAATTTAGGTTTCAATTGTCTCCTCTTCAAGAAAAATCTATGAACTCTGCGCACACTAAATTCCATAAATAATACCACCACTTTCACTGGAGGTCAGAGCTTCATGCAATTGGTTTTCCTCACCTCTGCTGAAAGGGGAGACATTTTAAGCCTCAGAAACAGAGGTGAGGGCAAGATGGACCAATTAAAGCAATGCAGTTGTAGATTCTAGCATAAGCCTAACCCTGATGTTGTAACTTGCAGAATAAAAGGACACAGGAGGATACTGGATGCTGGACAATCTCTAGGGACAGATTAAGACGTGCTGAAGTCCTAAACTATTCAAATGCAAGAGGCCCCATAGCATTAAGGACTAGGCATATATATATAGTAGGCATATATATGTATGTAGAGACCCTACCCTGTAAAAACATAGAACTGGAAGTGTCCTCAAGAGTCATCTAATCCAATCCCATGGGCACAATTACCTTCACCCCACTCACCCAGTGACACCCACTTTATGCCCAAAGGAAAGTGAAAAACCTCCAGGATCCCTGGGTCAATCTGGCCTAGAAGAAAAATCCTTCCTGACCCCCAAGTGGCAATTGGCATTACCCTGGTTGTGTAAGAAAGTGTCATGAGAGCCAAGCACTGGTTTATCCCTTCCTGCCCTCTTTAGTTTATTTACTTATTTCATTTATTTGTGTTTTTTTAAATGTATGCCTCCTTTTCAACCAATCAGGTGGCAAACATAGAAACATCTAAACAATTAAAATATTGTTATAAAATATATATATTTCAATTTAAAACACGTAAACAACACTAAGGAGGGCCAAAACCCATTTCTGTGGGTATGCCAGAGAAAACAAAGAAGTCCTCACCTGCTGGTGAAAGATACAGATAGAGGGAGACAGACAAATCTCTTTAGGGAGGGAGTTTCAAAGTTTTGATGCCACAACAGAGAAGGCTCTTCTTGGGTTGCCACCCATCTAGCTTCAGATGGCAGGGTGTCAGCAAGCTGCCAAAGGTTCTTTTCTATGTGTATATGGTCACCCCTGACTTCCCCCCCTCTCTAGATGCGATTGGGTTGTCATGCGCACATCTCCCCAGTAGCTATGCATTCCTTTCAGAGTACACCAGTCCTGCTTTGATGTAACGCTATCTCGCCAAGGCCACAGGTGGAATTGCAGAGGAGCTTTGCTTTGTCTTTAATTAGCAAAAGCCGTGGGAATAGCATACCTATTTACAATTAGGTAGCCGTTGCTTTCCCAAGGTTTAGGCGCGCGCGGGACCCCTTGGCCACGCGCGGGAACTGTGTTTATTGGCTGTTATGATTATGAACTTGCTTTAACCTTTCATGCCTCTTGGGTCTTCGTTATTCTGAACAGTGACCCTGTTCAAGTGCTTCATGGCTTCAATAAAGTAAAACCTTCTAGTAAGTGTGTACTACGTTGTTTGCTGTGGGGACCTGACACAGGGGCAACTGAAACACGGCCTCCAAGGATGATGCTGTGACCAACAGGCCTTATTCCAATGTGCCCTCCAAGGTCTTCACCTGGCACGTGTCACCCACCTGGTTTTCCCAACACCCAGAGGGGCTTTTCTCTCTCTCTCTGTTCAATGGTGGCCACCACTTGGTCTTTTCAGGAATTGCCCACTGAGAGGGCTAGGGCTCCCAGCTTCCTCTTCCATTTCTGAGTCCTCGCCTCTGTGTCTTTCACTATCCAGCCTCTGGCTACCATGGGGACAGCTTACAACCTTGTGTGCCACTGAGGGAGTAGCCACTTACCCACTGACTGCCCCCCCTCCTGTCACTCCTTTTTAAAATAGTGTGCCTGGAACTATGGAAGAATAAGGTGGTACAGTGAACCACTACTTGCATTAAAAGTTATAAAGCATTTATAAAAAATAAAATGTCCACAAGCATATCTCAGCACAGTACCAGACTAAGGGATCCAAAAGAAAAGGATAACACAGTTCCTCTCTCTGTGCATGCCCTAGTGGATCTTAGTATAAGGTAGGTTCCTTAGCTTACAAGGGTAAAGTTGTTCTACAGGGTTCCCATTACTTAAGCCTCTTTGCCCAGATGTGCAGGCTGGCATACTGCCTCCTACAGACCTCAGGTAAGAACTTTGTTTCAGTGGAATCAGTCTGCTTCAGTGAAATCCTTCTCACTCCCAGTTTTATCATCTCTCTTTTTCCTCCTCCTGATCAGGTCGGGCCAGGCCAAAGAAATAGAGTTGCCAACCCCCATGTGGGAGTGGGGGATCTCCTGATTTTGCCAGTTCCTGCCTGCCGCTGGCCACAATCCAGTGTGATGTCCCCAGCATGATGATGTCACACAGAAGTGATGTCCTCACACTGGGGATGTCACATGGCAATGCTCTGAAATTTGGGGCAAAAGTCTATGGTAACTGTAAGCAATGTCCTGAGGGCGCTAAAGTTCTTTGACTTGTGTGGCTAGCCAATAAACCACACAGTGAAACAAATAATTCCAGGCAATAAAGGGGGGGGGGAAAGATTTATTCAAATAAAGGAACATTTCATTGTTAAGAAATTCAGCGTGGATGTTCAGTGAGTTACAGCAGGGATTTTGCTTATATGCTCTTCTTGCTCCTCACTTTACATCATCATTGACATCATTTACACATGCTCAGTTTAGATCTCTTTGTCTGGTCAGTCATCAATCACATATTTGACAACCAGGATGTTACTTGGCTGCGTCTCAACTGTACAATGCAGGTGCTTGTCTCATTAAAATTGATTTATACATGTGTTTGTTCTTTTGGCTGCCTACCTAGACTCCTTTCACCTTTGAATGAACTCTCAGGCTGAGTTCATTTTCAGTACAAAACTTAGATGTTTCCATTATAAAAATGGTTGCTTTACATGGATACATGCATATAAAAGTCATTCTATAGGTTATTTCAATAAAAATATACAAAGGATACATTGAATTACAAAATTATAGCACTTATTTTAAATATTAACTTTCTATAAGGTTATTTCAATAAAAATATACAAAGGATACATTGAATTACAAAATTATAGCACTTCTTTTAAATATTAACTTTCTATAAGCATTCTTCTGATATTGTAAAGTAATCTATGACATAAAGCTTTTATAAATGCACTGAATCGATCAGTTTTTATTTTGGACCCCCTAGTACAGGGGTGTCGAACATAAGGCCTGAGGGCTGGAAGCGGCCCATCCAGGGCTCTTATGTGGCCCGCAAGCAACTGATGCAACAGAGGGAATGCTGGGAGGGGAGTGGGTGGAGCCAGTCAATTGTGGCTTCAGCATGGCAGAACAACCTCGTCTGCAGCAGTCAAGCATGGTGGGACATCTGCTCAGCACTGCTTTGGTGCTTCTCCAGTCTGCCTATGCTCCTCCCCTTCCAGCTCATGGGGCCTTGCAGTGAGGATACACCAACTCGGAGCTTACCAGCTGCTGTCCTTTATACAATTTCTATCTCCGAAATTACATTTTATGGCATACATGGCCCGGCCCGACAAAGTGACATTTATGCCAGATCTGGCCTTCGTAACAAATGAGTTTGACACCTTTGCCATAGAACATTTTTATTCATTTTAAAAGAATTTTAAAAACTTCTAAAATCATAAAACAAGTTGTTTTACTATGGTCAATAGGGGTTTTCTTTGTCTAATACAAATATTGTCCTTTTTTATTGGCTTCCAGGTGTGCATGATTTAGTTCTATGACTTCATCTTTTAACTTTGCTGCTTATTAGTAGCTTATGGATCTTTGCCAGGTTAGTTTTAAGTATATAATGTTCTCTCTTTAAGCATCTTGTCTTGAGCTTAATAGCTTAAAAGCTTAAAATAATTCAGCTTGTTGCTGCTCTTATAAATACCTTATACCATAATCTTAGTAAATATTCAGCTTTAAACAAAATACAAAGTCTTAAAAACACACAACAGATCAAAAGATGGGGTTTCTTCTCTCACAATGTCCTCTTGTTCACCCCAATTAAGCTTTTCTAAAAACATCTTGACCAACTCTCTTTGAAGTAAAGGATGCCACTATAAATCTTTAACTTTGACAATTATTGTGGTGCTTCCTGTTATTTCAATTAAAATCATTTTCACTGGCATCACACCAATTCAATTAATTTAAGTATCTATACAAAGTATTTTCCTTTTTAAAAATAGGCTGGAAAAGGCAAATATATATATATAGATAGATAGATATTGCTTATAGACTCCAGTCGTTCGATATTAATATGTTAAAGCATTCTAAACTTAAGGAAAGAGAAGCCTAGTTGATTTTTTCCTCATTTAAAGTTGCTAAAAGTAATAAACTCCTGGAAAGCTCTCTCTCACCCACACCCACACCCAGAAAGAGCACAGGACCCTGCAAAGAAGCTTTTCCTGGAGTCACCAGGAATTTTCTTCCTAGCACCTTAAGTCCCTCAGATCTCTGTTCCCTGCTAGATATCACCTGTCTAGCTGGAGGATGTATGTGTGAGACCTGACCATTTCATTGTGTCCACCAGGCCTACTATTTGCATATCTAAAACCTTGGTGGGTGAAGCTGGCAAGAAATTGACTCCCAAAAGAGAGATTTATAAAAAAAACAAACCAAAAACTTCAAGGTGAAGGTTTTGCTCAGTTCAAACTTCCAAAGAAAAATGCATTTCTCCACAGCACCAACTAAAGATGTGACCTCTTGCTTTTCTGTATTCAAGAAACTTGCTTGGTGTATATTAATAGAACACAGGTGGCACCTAGTGGCTAGTTTATAGAAAAAACCAGAAATTCTCAAACTGTTTCTATAACCCAATGCTAGTCAAGGATGTGCTGTCAATATCTTCCATGTTTTAAATCTGATCTCATGGTAAGCCTTTTTCATGAAGCATCAACTGGAGCTGAAACGGGGACTGTACAGTATATCTCAAATTATCCTGTGGTGGAAAATATTTAACCGGAATACGATGCATGACTCAGGAGAGTATAGTAGACTCTAAGATGTCTTTCAATCAAACAGAACTTGATAATTCTGGAATACTAGATCCCAGAGAACTGAATTTTTCAGAGGAAGCACCACCCGTTCAAAAGAGGCCACATACCTGATCTCAGAGCAACCCCATTACTAAGTAACAGTACTTCCATCTTATCCCAATTAAATTTCAGTTTGCTTGCCCTCCACCAGACCCTTACTGACTCCAATAGCCAACTCAGGAGTTCAACAGCTTCCCCTTGAATCTGACAGAAAGGGGAGAGAGTGTTAAGATATTGCAGCATATGATTCCAAATATGGAACTCCCCTCAGTACTGCTGTCTGGGATCTATTCCCCAGCCTTCTGCTGGATAAGAAGGTGGCAACTCTGGTCAAGAGTGGTTTTGACCAGCTTTGGCTGGTTCACAGCTTTTGCTGGGCAGAAAGGATCTGGACACTATGGTGTATGCCCCAATTAAATCTAGATTAGATTACTGTTGAATGCTCTACATAGGGCTGCTGTTGAGAAACTTCGATTGGTACAGAATGCTACTGACAGGTTTGGCTGGAGTGGGTCATATCACTCCAGATTTAGCCCTTCTATGCTGGCTACAGATTTGTTTCCGGGCACAACTCAAGATGCTGGTGCTGACCTTTAAATGGTTCGGGACCAACATACCTGAAGGACTGCATGCTCCCTTATAAACCTACCCAACCCGGGTAGCAACCCAGGAGAGAGAGGGCCTTCTCAGTCATGGCACCAAAGCTCTGGAGCTCTCTCCCAAGGGAGATCCATCTGTCTCCTTCTGTTGCCGTCTTCTGCCAGCAAGTGAAAACGTTGTTTTGTTTGACATTCCTTCAGTATTCCCTCCACCCTTCCTAGAATGTTGTGGGTTTTTTATTTTTATTTTTTGTATGTATTTTAATGCTGGTTTTAACTGTTTTAATGATGCGTTGAGGGTTTTCAGTTGATTTTAAAGTGTGGTTTTATTATGCATGTTTTAATTTGTTAACCACCTTGGTGACCCTCCTGAGGGTAGACATTTTGTAAAACAAAATAAAATACTCACCAGAAAGGAGCAACCATAAAAATGCTATCTCCTAGTTTAATAAACTAAACACCAAGTTTAATGATTTATGGACTACTGAGAGCTGCTAATCTGAGAAAACAACCTTTACTGCATGAATAAAGACAACCTCCTCCTCCTGATATGTAGCCTTGACGTCCTGTTTGGTTGCATATTGACAGAGATGCCGGCAAGGGACTTCTGTGATATACTTCATGATGAATCAGGCTCTTAGAAGTGACCAGTGGAGAACATTGATCCGGGAGATGAAAGATGGAGGCAGTGCGCACCCTTTCAATCTCTCGGATTATTGAAACAAGGTCGAGAAGATTCCCATGAGGGTGTCAGAAGTGGAGTGTATGCAGTATTGATTTCCATTGCATTCTTTATTGTAGAGCCGTCTATTTATTAAGCAGCACATAGTAACAATGCTGCTCTTTGAAGAGCTATGACATCTAGTATATGTCATTTATAAGATGTCCATCTCTTCTTGAGAGTGCTCCTGTGTTTTAAGCTTTCGTTGGACAGGCAGAAATCCAGTAGACAAAGCTACATATAGGTGCAGTGCTGGGGGAACACTTCCCCTGCTGAATTTCCTCGTGTCATGCACTGTTAGATGTACAAGAGCCTGCCAGGCAAAAAAAAATAGCTGGCAACCCTGATTAAATACTTTTGATGTTACAGTTAATACAAACCCCGTGTTCACAACTGATTGATACGGATCCTTGAGCACACATTAAATCAAATCTTTTGTTATCAGTAGGGTTATCATGAGGGCAGGGTTCCCCCCCCCTTAAATTTAGTACTATGGGAGTTAGGGATTAGAGCAGAGGTGTCGAACTCATTTGTTACGAGGGCTGGATGTGACATTATGTCACTTTGTCTGGCCGGGCCATGTGTGCCATGAAACAATCCCAAGTACCAGAGATATAAACTGTATAAAGGCTCCAGTCACACGGGCAGGAAACTGGGGGGGGGGGTGAAGCGTGGCTGTTTGCCCCGGGGCAAACTATCAGACCTCCTGTGGAGGTCCTGTGGAGGTACCGTGGAGGTTCCGTGGGTAGGGAGCGGTGCCGATCACAGGACACGCCTGCGCGCAACGAAGAAGTGCGCGGTGCGGCAAACTGGTTTTCTTTTTTGTGTACACGACAAATGCGCATGCTCCGTTGGGTGCGTGTGTGCATCCACGGAGACTGGGGGGGGGAACCTTTTTCGCAAGGGTACATGGGCGGGCGCCGGATGCCACCGGAAACGCGATCAGACGCCCGCCCTTGCCCCGCAGTTTCCGAAAACTAGTACCTCCGAGGTACTTGTTTTTTGCTGTGCGTTTTCGGCGGGAAGCCTCGGTTGTGCCACGGAAGCGCTACGTTTCCCAGATGTGCCGGTGAGATCGCGCCCGGAAAATCCACCTGTCTTCCGTCTCTCTTGTGTGGCTAATGTTCCGTGTGACCGCAGCCAAAGAACAGCAGCTGGTAAGCTCCAAATTGGTGTATCCTCACTGCAAGGCCTCATGGGCTGGGAGGGGGGTGCAAAGGATACCCACATAGGTGGACTGGAAAGCCAGCGGTGCAGCACGGGGCAGATGCTCCCACACTGCTTGACTGCTGCAGATGAGGTTGTTCCATCATGCTGAAGCCACAATTAGAGTGGCTCTGCCCACTCCCCACAGCAGTCTCCTGCTCCCTCCCTTGCACTAGTTGCTCGCAGGCCACATAGGAACCCTGGATGGGCCGTTGTTGGCCCCCAGGCCTTATGTTTGACACCCCAGGATTGGAGTGTCAGCGTGGCATCTGGGTGAGCCAGGTTTGAATGCCCACTCTACCCTGAAAACCCACCGGGTGACCTGGGGCCAGTCTCTCACTCAACCTAACCTACTTCAACAAACTGTGGGGGGGAAGGGGAAGACGGGGAGAATCATGATGTGAGTCCATTTCCCTGTTGGGGAGAAAAGTGGAGTATGAATATCCAGACAAGTAAACCTCAGAGTGCTTTTAGCCTGGATTTACCTCATGTTTATTTAACAGATAATAACTAATTTTTGTACTGCCCAAATGTTCCTTGAAAAAATGCTCTTAAAATACTCCTGAATTATCACTTGAAGTACAAACTTTGGTATTCAAAATCCTAACAAAGGCTGATTTTGTGAATTTTTCTCACCTATATCCAAATAGGAGACTATTTTCAATGCCAAATGGGTTGCAATGTTGAGTCTGTTGGAGCAAAAAACAAAACTGGAGTTTTCTTTAATGGCATCTTAAAAGATAGCAGATTTATTGTCGCAGATGCGTCAGAGGATTAGAGTTGACTTAATGAGATGTAGGTGTGGTTAAGTTTCTTTCATAGGGCAGAGTAGCTATAGATGTCCACACACTTAAGTTGAGGCACCTAAACCTGTGTTATTTGAATGAGTCCTGACTCTAGGGTAGGATAAAAATATAGCAGATTGGATAGATTTTTATATATGACCTACTGGATCTAATCCTCCATGTGTTGTAAACAGAAGCAAAAGGCATATCTCTTTCAACAAGTACAAGATTATGCCCATTTGTATCGAACTGGAGGTCAATTCTGTAGCAACAGAACTTAGAATTTCAAGATATTCCCTTATTAGTCTAGTGTGTTAAGCTTAAGACATTTTTCTCTAAGGTCACATGTCCAAGTAGGCAGTTCAGCTAATCAAGAGGGTTTGCATAAAGTTGTTGGAGTCATTTCTTAGAGTTAAAATGTTTGAACTACTTCTTATTCTCCTGGTCTCTATTTTGGAACCCAGAATCATGTCCCTTATAATAAAGCCGTTTTGGCCTCCAACATTCGATGCACGCCAACAGCGGTTGGCGGCCCGAACTGCTACTCAGCATCTGTCTGCAAATCAGAAGGAGAAGCCTGCGTCCCGCCTACACCACCACTGCCCACAAAAATTCGCTTCAGAACTCACCGGAGGAGAGAGACCGCCATTTGTCTTTGGAGGAGAGAGGACGCCGTAGAGGAGGAGGACAACGACGAGGGTCGTGCCAGATGCCACTTGCTGCCGTGAGTTATGCCCCCCTCCCTACCAGCTGCCCACCTTTCCCGGGGGGGGTGGGAGAGCCACCCCATGCCTTGCTGGGCTGCGGGGCAGCATGGGCTGCTTCGGCGGGGAGGGCAGTGAGGGCCATTTTCAGTGCTCATTCCCCCCCCTCCCCAGCTTCAGAGGCCTTCAGGGGGAACAGGTGAAGGGTGGCAGCGGCACTGACCCGGCCGTGGGCTTGTCTTCGGCACACACACACCCAGCTTCAGGCGCCCCCCCCCCCCCCGGCTTCCATCCTCTCACCCTTCCTACCTTCCTAGGGCCCGTTGTCTTCCTCTACGAGATTTGCTCCCTAGTCATTACATATTCTACAAAGGGCAGGTCTGCATACCTAGAGATATTCCTGTTGATAGAAATACAACTTTCTGTGCCTTCTGATCACCGTATCCCAAAAAAGGACATTGCAAAGCTGGAAAAAGAACAGAAGAAGGCAACCAAGATGATTAGGAGATTGGAGCACCTTCCCTATGAGAAAAGGCGGAAGAGTCTGGGAATTTTCAGTTTAAAAGAGATGACTAAGCGGGGACATGAGGTTTATAAAATTAGCATGGGGTGGAGAGAATTGACAAAGAAAAATTTCTCTCTCCCAAAATACTAGAGGGCAACCGATGAAGCTGATGGGCAGCAGATTCAGGACAGACAAAAGGAAATTCTTTAGACAGAGAGTGATTAAAATGTGGGATTCCCTGCCAGAGGATGTAGTGATGGCCACAGGAATGAACAGGGGATTAGATAGATTAATGAAGGTCTATCAGTGGCTACTAGCCATGGTGACTGAGGGGAACCTCCACGTTCAGAGGCACTAAACCTCTGAGTCCAGAGCCAGGAGGCATCATATGGGGAAGGTCTCAGCCTCTATGCCCTGTTGTTGGCCCTCTAGAGGAACTGGTCAGCCATTGAGTGAGACAGGATGCTTGACTAGATAGACCACTGGCCTCTTCCCCCCTTAGAATTCTCCTGTGACCAGTGAATAGGCATTGCAAAAGGTCAGGGGACAATAAGCCGCATGGGACTGCAATGAGGAGGGAACTGGGCAGGTCACCTTTGAGAAGCCCTGAACTAATCAAAAAAAGGAGACCAGAAGAACTTGTGGCCAGCCAATTTCTTGAGGCTGCTGTAACACATCAGAAGAATAAGCTTCTAACTATAATGAGACTCCAAAGGAGTACCCAAATTAACTACACAGGTGAAGGTGATAATAAGGCAGACAGGAGACCACAGAAAGCAGACAAAAAAAAAGTGGCCTCGTCTGCCACGAGTTGCCAAGGTCCTATCTAGGCTAGTCTCAAAACTAGCAGGTTTACATGGCTGTCTCTCCTCAGCCAGTGACACACAAGGATAATTATCAGTTTTAAGGAGCTGAATAGTTCCAAAAGAAGTTTATAAGTTGTAGAGTAATGAGTCTTTCTCCCCCAACTGTGCTATAGGTTGACTTTCTTTCTTTTTAAAAGCCTTTGAAGTGGGGTGTAGTTTAACATCTTTTGTTCCCTGGATCATTAAAATTCTTACTCCCCGTGGCTTTCCACAAGAGACCAGAATGTTAAATATCAAAAAACTTGTTTCTTAATCTTCCCTAATTAGACTTAAAAAGGATGCTGGAAAACAGAAATACACAACTTGTGTTCCTGGTTTGTACACACAAGGCCTTGGATCTTGTCTCCACAGAGTTGAGCAAAGTATCTGCCTCTGAGACACAATAAAATTCTCATTACTGCGGAGCAATTTAAATCTATTCATAGACCAATAATCATCTCCACCTGGGGTTATCAATCAACTCTTTGTTCTTTATAGCTCAAGCCACCACTTTGGTTATGTTGGATATTCATTCACTCCCCGGTTTCAAAAATAAGCACAAAAAAACCCTTACACAGATCATAAAAGTTCTATGCAAATAATGAATATTACCCTAGCCCATCATACAAATCATACATGCGTAACAGAATGGCCTGCAGTGACACTTTTGACTGAGCTAGCACTATTCACCTCCCATTTCACTCCGAAAAGATTTGTGGCTAATTTACTCCTCCCGACAATAGGCAACAGCTGCATCACTCAGAGGCAGGACCACAGTTTCAATACTTCTGTCTGAGCATGCTCAGAAACCGGAGATGGTGGAAAGTGTCCTCCAGTCACAGCTGACCCCGTTGGGTTTTCAAGGCAAGAGACATTCAGAGGCAGTTCACCTTTTCCTGCCGCCGCATCACAGCCCTGGTATTCCTCGGAGGTCTCCCATCCAGGTACTAACCAGGGCCGACCCTGCTTAGCTTCTGAAATCTGAAGAGATTGGGCTACCCTGGAACATCCAGTCCGGGGTGCTCAGAAACTCCATATAGCAACATCGCTCAAGGTTCTGGCTTCCTTGCATTCCGTTGCAGATATATCACCCAGAGCTACGCTACAAAACAGAGTGCCCTAAAGAGCCCAGATAGATTCTGCTTGTTTAAAATACTTATATCCAGTGTTCCCTCTAAGATGAGTTAGTGTGAGCTAGCTCACAGTTTTTTAGCCTCCGGCTCACACGTTTTTGTCCTGGCTCAGGAAGGAGGGCTCCAGAGCAAACTAATTTATGCAGTAGCCAAATTGCTCGCTCACAACTTTAATGCCAGTAGCTCACAAAGTAGAATTTTTGCTCACAGGACTCCACAGCTTAGAGGGAGCATTGCTTATATCCCACCTTTTTTAGCCCCAAGCAGTTTACAATCATGACCATAGGTCAAAACCTCAAAAAAAAAATACAAATACGTTTGATCAATAAACAAGTGAATTCCTTGTCTAGCTGAGACAGTAAAATAGTGGGATGCAATGTTAGATTGCCCGACGAGGACCGGGGAGACCCAGATTCAAATCTCCACTCAGCAGCAACACTCATTATGTGATCTTGAGTTCGTCACTCTCAGTATAAACTACTCACAGCACCATAGGTGAGAGCAAAACAGAGAATTCAAAGTTTAAAAACCTGTCTTCACTCTGACAAACCCCAGGATTAGATGCTGTAAAGTACAACATAGGGAAGGTCATTCTGAGCAGATCATACATGTGACATCATCTGGTGGTGTAAAGTGCCGTCAAGTCAGAGCAGACTTATGGCAGCCCCATTAGGTTTTCAAGGCAAGAGATGTTCAGAGATGCTTTGCCATTGCCTGCCTCTGCATTGTGACCCTGATATTCCTTGGTGGTCTCCCATCCAAATATTAACCAGGGCCAACCCTGCTTAGCTTCCGAGATGGCAGAGTATGCATAGCAGAGTAGGCAGAATTGAACATGCCTAGACAGACTTGTTCAGGTGGGTAGCTATGCTGGTCTGAAGCAACAGAACGAAGTCTGAGCCCAGTGGCGCCTTTAAGACAAAGTTTAATTCTGGATATAAGTTTTCGTGTGCAAGAAGTGTGCACACACACGAAAGCTTATAGCCAGAATTAAACTTTGTTGGTCTTAAAGGTGCCGCCAGTCTCAAACTTTGTTAGATTGACTAATGTCTGAGTAATGCAGCTTCCTATGTTTTTATTTAAAAAATGGCACAAAGCAATAAAAACACCTACCAAGTTGCCACCTGCCTGGGTTCACCGGCCTGCAGCCAGTCTAAAAAACATGAGACTGAGTTATCCAAATGAATTGCCTTGCTAGATCAGACCAAGAACCGTATCTTCTAGCCCTCTGCTTTCATGAGCGACCAGCCAGGTGTCATGGGAAGCTCACAGAAAGGGCACAGAAAGTTTGGTGTAGTGGTTAAGTGCGCGGACTCTAATCTGGGAGAACCGGGTTTGATTCCCCACTCCTCCACTTGCACCTGCTGGATGACCTTGGGCAAGCCATAGTTCTGGCACAGCTGTCCTTAAAAAAGAGCAGTTCTTGAAAGAGCTCTCTCAGCCCCACCTACCTCACAGGGTGTCTGTTGTGGGGAGGGGAAGGGAAAGGAGTTTGTAAGCCACTCTGAGACTCCCTTGGGTAGTGAAGGGTGGGGTATAAATCCATTCTCCTCTTCTTCTTCTTATCCTTCCCCCCTGAAGCGGAGAGGCTTCCTTTCGGATTTCACAACAGATGGACGGGCCATGTGACAGCTCAGCTGCCAAGCCTTGGCCCAAAGCCCCCACAAATGAAGATGCAGCAGCTTCTTTGCTGCCACAGAACAGGTTTGTGGCATCTTTCAGGGCAAAACATCGCTCTTTGAGTATAAAATATCAGGTTTAATATGGGCAGTTAGTTCTAGTTATTCAGTTTGTTCTCTCCGAGCAGTGAGAAACTGCTCACTTCAGAGCGACATCCCCAGAGAGTCTAAGTTCTCTAGGCCTGTTTCAATTTCCATGCTAAGAGTCAACCTGCACAGGCAGCTGCGGTCTATGAAAGATGTCCAGCTGTTATCTATTACACTGTTATCTCATTCTTCTTCCAAGGAATTTAGGATGGTGTCAACTCAGTGAGCTCCATGGCCAAGTACACAGGTTCCTGGAGTAAATGTAATCTCGTTCACTCTCCTGAAATTAACATGAAGCAGGGGCACCAGTGTCAGTTTTTCAGATCTTAGTACCATAACCAACCAGGAAAAGCTGATTTTCACAGCTGAGCGACCAAGGCCATACAAGAAGTGAAACAGATATTCCATCTCCACCCCATAAACAGATGGACTTTCCAACATGAGTTTTAATAGTGGTGTAATATACAACAGAAAAGGAGCTGTGGTGGCTCAAGTGGTTAAGACGCTCAACTGCAGGCTGTGGAAGGTCAGTCGTTCAGCAGTTCGAGATCTGGGTGCCGCATGACGGAGTGAGCTCCCGTCTCTAGTTCCAGCTCCTGCCAATCTAGCAGTTCGAAAGCAAGAAATTGCAAGTAGGTACCACTTTGGTGGGAAGGGAACAGCGTTCCGTGCGCCTTGGTGTTTAGTCATGCCGGCCACATGACCATGGAAACGTCTTCGGACAGCGCTGGCTCTTCGGCTTTGAAACGGAGATGAGCACCGCAACCCTAGAGTCGGACTCGACTGGCTTTCGAGCAAGGGAGCCTTTGCCTTTTACTAATATACAACATGCACTTAACTGCATTGCAGCACCCAGACACCACTATCAACAGAAATATAGTGTCCACATCACAGGAAGAGATGGTACCATTTTACTCTGCTCTGGTTAGACCTCACCTAGAGTATTGTGTTCAGTTTTTTGGCATCACAATTTAAGAAGGATATAGACAAGCTGGAAGGTGTCCAGAGGAGGGCAACAAAGATGGTGAGGGGCATGGAGACCAAGTTCTATGAGGAACGGTTGAAGGAGCTGGGTACGTTTAGCCTGGAGAGGAGATGACTGAGAGGTGATATGATAACCATCCTCAAGTACTTGAAGGGCTGTCATATAGAGGATGGTGCAGAGTTGTTCTTGGTTCCCCCAGAAGGTCAGACCAGGACCAACAGGTTGAAATTAAATCAGAAGAGTTTTCGGCTAAGCATTAGGAAGAATTTCCAGACATGCTGTTGAAGGCTTTCACGGCTGGAGTTCATTAGTTGTTGTAGATTTTCCAGGCTGTATGGCCATGGCGAAATGTCAGGTACTACAATGCCAAGACCACAGATCTACAACTAACTTCCTGAGTTAGAGCCGGTTCCTCAGTGAAATAGGCCTCCTCAGGAGGTGGTGGGCTCTCCTTTGGAGGTTTTCAAACGGAGGCTAGTTGGCCATCTGACAGCAATGCTGATTCTGTGAACTGAGGCAGATCACAAGAAGGGAGAGCAGGAGGGGTTGCCTCAGTGCTTAGTTCTTGTGGCCCTTCCTTACATGCCCAGGGAAATGCTGATTGCCACTTTGGGGTCAGGAAGCAATTTTTCTCCAGGCGAGTTTGGCCAGGGATCCTGGAGGTTTTTTGTCATCGTCTGGGCGTGGAACAGCTCACTGCGGGTGTGGAGGGGGAGGGATTTGTGGATTTCCTGCATTGTGCAGGGGGTTGGACTAGATGACCCCGGAGGTCTCTTCCAATTCTATGATTCTATGAGACAGTGTGGCATAGTGATTAGTGTTGGCCTAGGATCTGGAAGACCCAGTCTCAAATCCCCACTCATGGAAGCTTGCTGGGTGACCTCAGGCCAATCACACCCTCTCAGCCTAACCTACTTCACATGGCTGTTGTGAGGATAAGACAGAAAAGAGGAGAAGAGTATATTGGTGGGGTAAAAATGAAGTAAATAAATATTAACTAAACCTGGGGGAAAGAGGTGGATGAAGAAAGTGAGTTTGATATTTTGGGGGAAAGAAAGGCTGTATCATAAGAAATCTCAAGCTTAAGTATTTGTCAAAACGAGTTTTATCAGCCTTGCCAACTGGGACTACAACAATAGAGCCCTACAAAATGACTGATAAGAACCAGCTGAGTCACAAACGGCTCAGAAGCAACAGAAACGCATGAAAATTTTATGCAGTGAGCATACCCAACAATCATTTCAACAATGGACAAAAGCTACCCGTTTGCCACTGAAGAAGAACTTGGCTCCATGGTCATGTCCCAGATTCCACCACCAATGGGAATGCTTTCAGTAGCAAAAGGGGACAGAACCTTTTTTCCCAGACAGGCGTTATTCGGGGGTCCAGTTCTTTCATACCCCAAGAAGGTTCTGAAGCAAAGGAGTAACCCAAAACAATTCCTCTTGAGGAATCAGTGGGTTGGACAAAGCTGGCTCAGAGTTGTCCTAGAGACTCCTTGTGCTGGCAGCTTACAAGTCTCCTAGAAGAACTGAATGAGCCGCTGTCAGGAAAAGAATGCTGAACTAGGGGAACCTTTCATCTGACTAAGCAAGGCCCTTATGTCAGTATCCACTGTTTCCCCCACCATCAGGTGACCTTGTCCTGCCAAGATCACGTAACTTGCCACGTTAGAGGTATTTACACTACAGCAAAGTAAAATCTATGCAGAACACAGATCAGCACTGCAAGATATTTATTTATTTATTAATCACATTTATACCCCCGCCCTCCATGCAATGCAGGCTCAGGGCGGGGAATAATTCCCTGGTGAATGATTAGAGATGTAAAATTTCCGGAAATTTTGAAGCTCGGAAAAAAACCCGGTTTTTTTTCGGGAAAAAACGGAAATTTTTGGAAAAATTGAAAAAAATGGTACATTAGCATTTCTTTTGTCTTTTCTAGATTGAAAGTCATTCTGTTACTTTAGGAACATAAAAAATGACTATGGACATTTTTACTTGGCGTGAAATTATCACAACTAGCATATTAAAAATATAGTGTACCCAAACAATTATTACAAACATAATACCCACCCACATGCAAAAACAAAACTGAAACCTTTTTATTTTCTTCTGACAATTGCACCTCCTAAAGGAAGAAATGCATCTTGTTCTTGCATTGGAGAGTTCAGTTTGTAACCTAGGACTTGCTTGTCCTCAGTGCACAGAAATTAGATCAATCTGATACCATTATATATTTTAGAAATGATTTGGAAAATATTTGAACACCTTGTCTTAAAATATTTTATTTATCATGTTAAAATAAAACATTCCATAATCAATTTCTTTTCTTTTCTTTTTTTAATTTTTCCAATTTTTCGGGAAAAAACAAAAAAGCTTCAGGGGAAAAAACGGGAAAAAAAACGGGTTTTTTCCGAATTTTTCCGTTTTTTTTCCGGGCCTTCACATCTCTATGAATGATTCCCTATTTAAACTACAAATGCAGCCATCTGCATGGACAAGAATTTTATTATTCACCTGACAAAGCCTCACATTTTACAAAGGTAGCCTGCCATATTTGTCTTCCACCCCCAGCAAGGCTGTTATATAAAACTCAGTGGAACAAAACTTGTTAGGAAATATTTTTAAAAGACACATTTTGTTTACTTGGCTTTATTTCTAGGATGAGGGAGACATGTTTACAAGCAAATCAATTGCAAGTAACTTATCTATGTTTTACAAATTGTTTTCGCAATTAAATGCCAAATAGAAAGATCATGTAAAATGTTTAAGAACAAAAAAATGTATCCAATTAACATGCTAGTTTGGGGGGAGGGGATCACTATGTCATGAGAACTTGGACTCAAAAGGCCTTCAACAGAATCAGAACAGCCATGGATGGTTCTTTACAATTTAAACAAAGTAAGTAACATTGCTACTAACTGTAAAGGAAAATATAAAAGATATGCAGTTTTACATATCTCAAGGCACACCAGTTAATATTAACACTCCCAAAAAGCCAGTGCTAACAGAGTAAAAGTTACATGATTAGAAATGGAGAATTGTGTAACTAGCACTAGCTTAGTATAAAAATGATTGCCGTGCACCCTGCAGTCTGTTTTTCACTTAAACCAACTCATTAGGAACACAGAAGCAATCACAGCTATTCTGATTGCTGTGAACAGTAACTGGAGAGTTCGCTTGATTTTATAAAATCACTGTTTGCCTTGATAAAGAGAAAAAAAATACTCAAACTGAGCTATTTCCACAGGAAATGTCAACCCTCTGCTTTTTGGCGACGAGGAGAAGATTAAGACAGGTACTTTGACGCTGTGCGTTTCTTTGCAAGTTACCAATAAAAGCTAAAGTTTCACAGAAATTAAAGGTTTAGTGAATTAAGATTCTGTGGCTTTCCTCTTACAGAGGAAGCAATACAGAATGCGAACATGCATGTCCAATGTTAAAGAAGAATACAATTGAATGATTGCCCCAATCAAGATACTTTGTTTTAAGTCCCAGACTGACTACTTCATGCAACTTTTAAGTTAAACTGTCCTTCATGCTTATTACAACAGGAAACATGTAACTAGGGATGGAGTCGGAGCAAAGCAGGAGGCTTACAGCAGCACAGAGATATAAAAAGGTGTGATGTGTTTAACAGCTTCTCCCCACACACACACACACCACACCCCTACACTTGGCACAGTGTTAAATGGAAAATCTTAAAATCTTCAGGATACTGGCTATGGGCTTTTGTTTGTCTGTAGAAAAATACGGAATATTACTCTTTTTTCCGTTCTATGTGCAGCTCCCTGCTACAGAAGCGCGAGGTCCTGGGATGCATAGAATTCCCTGTGTCTCAGTGCAAATCCGCTACTTCAACACACTTCTGTGTGCCAGTGCAGATAAGGAGCCAGTATAGTTGTCTGGCAGCTGCAAAAGCGAGAGAGAGCAAGGCTACTCATCAAGAAGGAGTTCAGCTTTGTCTAAATTTACTCTGGACACATTTGGAAACAGGGGCACATTTGTGTAATTTTCCCACTAGTAAAAGCCCCCATTAGCAGCACATGGGGGCTCAAAGTTTAAATCTGTTTTTTTAACTTGTGGGGAAGGGAGAGATGACCACAATCCACTGCAAACGTATGAGGCTGTCTCTACCAGGTCAGCCTGTTTGACCATCTACTCTGTCTCAGGCAGAGCATTTTCCCCAGCCATACTGTGGGGCCACAACACAGTGGCAGAGCTTCTGCTTTGTACACACAAAATCCCAGGTTCAATCCCCCAGCATCTGCAGCTAAAAGGTTCAGGTAGGTGATGTGAAAGACTGCTGCCCAAGACCCTGGACATCCACTGTCCATCAGAGTAGACAACAGTGGCCCAGGTCTGATTCAGTATAAGGCAGATTTCTTTGAAGTGGAAATGCCAGAGACTAAACTCACATCAGAGCAATCCACAGTGCAACCTCTTAGAAATAAATATATATTTATGCTTATCAGTACCTGAGCACCTAATCTGGAGAGATACCTATTCCTCAAACTAAAGTCATCCTTGGGCTGTAATTTGGCTAAATCGTCTTCATTCTGACGTCTGATTTTTCCCCGTCTTTGTGCTCTGCAAAAGAAAGGGAACGCTGTCAGCACACAGGTGTTAACGGTGAGATGAGCCAGAAGATCTGCTGGATGTCACTCCTGGATCAAGGGCACGGTTGAGTGTAAAGCAGGACAGATTGAGCCATATAAACCTGAGAGACAGTAAGAGATAGACACGTTCTTCTCCAGTATTTATTTATAAATATCAAAATTTCAGGGCAAAATCAAAGATTCCATATGCTTTTTGCCATTAACAACTTTAAGAATATAGTACCAGTACAAAAACAGAAAAAGGAGGCGAGCCTCCTGAAGCCATGTGACTGACTGGCAGCCCAAGATTTTGTTTCTTGTAGAAACAATTCAGCGAATGTGGCCAATCGCGCCACGATTACCACCACTGCTACAAAACCGTCACTGTAAGGATTTCGTCTAATACACTCATGGGCTTGAAACCATGATGTATTAAAATGCAACCTTTGCAGTGACTAATTAAGAAACACCACATTTTGAAAGGGAACCCTCTCTTAGAGCATAAGGAAAATGTGCAAGAATGAACCATTCCCTGTACTGGGTGAAAGATCCACAACAGAAAGATAAAAGTATTTAAAGCGCTGCTGAAGTAACAAAGATCAGCTCCAGCCACATTTTGAAGAAGCCGACTTCAGTTCAGTCGTAACCAACGCTCTTCAATGAGGTGTGGATCAGAAACACAAGATTCGTGCTAGCTGCCATCCAAGTCCTTCAAGAACGATGCAGATTTGACCGATTTGTGCACGTTCTTAGATGTGAGAGGGTCCGACAGGCATTACTGCATTCCCCGATCAACTAGATCATCCAAGAGTTAAACATCAAGCTGTTAAGACACACGCGCACACCCTTTGCACCACGTTTCCACCGGACCTGCTGCTGATCAAAGTGCTCCCCCACTTCGGGATTTTTCCTATTCAGATTTCTTATCTGCAAAAAATGTTGTAAGGAAAGTTATTGGAACTGGCTTGCAAGACTTTTGTTAATTTGTCAGAAATGTCATAACTTACTGAAAGTTTAAAGACACGCTGAAAATGTTTAAAGAGGTGGCGCAGAAGGGCAATGCCCAGAGAAAGCAGGCTCCAAGCAAGCAACTATTTTCAGGCTGGAACATCCACTCAAGCTTAGGTCATAAATGGGGGGTGGAGCCAATATTAACAATGGCTATTTCCTTCCCTTCTTTCTACAGAGCTAAAGGAAGAGAGGAGACGTGTGCCTACTGTAGTACAGCCACTGATCTGCATTTTGCTCCGCCTTCATTTCCTAAAGATGTCCCCTTTGCAACTTCAACAGGGCTTTGGGAGTGGCATTAGATTAAGACTGCAGGCAGTGTTTTCCCCTCCTATCATCACTAACCTTCCTCACACTCCAAAGACCTGCAGGATCCTAGAACCTCTCCCATGCAAGCATGACTGACATGACCCAGAAGCACAGAAAATTCACCCTGCACTCTGATATGCCTACCATTCACGCCAATGAAGCACGGGGGCAGGAGACGTGGCTGGTGGGATAGATCTGAAAGCAGTGTCAAGGCCCATCAGTCCCTGTATTCACTGTCCTGGACTTCCAAAGCCATTTGCAAATCATTCCTACAGTCTGTTCTGAGACCAACCACGGGCACATTAGGTTAGAGTCACAACTGCATACTTACTCAGACACAGCCAGCTTCTGAAACTTTTCCCTTCTCTTTGCAGACCAGTTAAGGTCACCCCCTATGGGAGGAAAAAAACACCAATTCAAAAAAACAAAACACCCTCTCACATGATCATGACATACACAAAGAGTTCTACCGCCATCAGAAATATGAACAAATATTCCCAGTTGTGCTATAAAACTTGCAAAAACTAATAAAATACTAATGGGGGGGGGGGAATATGAACAAACCATAGGGTACACTTTCATGGGCCTCTCAGCCAGATGTAGAACTATTTATTCAGTGCTTTTTAGATACCCTTGCAAAACTCTGTACACCAAATATAAGAGATACGTAACACAGCTTAAAAAATACTCTGTTCTGTACTGTGTGATGTATTGTAAGTCAAGAAACAGGTTATAACTCTGTACAAGCTCAGAGAATTTTTGCAGGATGTTACTGTAACCACAAAGATTAATTGTTGTTTGTTAGAACTGTCAGAAATGTTAAAAATAAAAAATATTACCAAAAAAAAATACAATATGAAGCTAAGAAATAAAGACAGCGAGAGTTACATGTCACAACAGTAACAGCAAAACTAAGTTGTGTTTCAGAAGGAAGACATTTTCTAAGGACAGAAATGACTGAGGGAGGGGGTGTGGTCAACCCAGGGCTGGAGTTGCAGAGTCTTCCGGAAAGAGGAGACTTGTAGCCCAGAGATGCTCCTTTATTCAGCACTGCTGCATTCTCAAGCTGCAGCAGTATCCAGGAGTGCCTCGAATCAGCCTACTCTTGCCTGCTTTTCTCAGACCAGGATACAGCCGCTTGTCATTCATGATTTAGCCATTGGTGACAGTCCAGAGCTTTAAGGAGTGCCTCCTCCCATATTACGCTCTTGCCTCTCTGTTTTGGAGGAGGGGAGGCACTGCTACAGCCCCCACCTTGATGGAGGCATGAATATTAAGGGTTCAGGGCCATGCCAGCTCCACAGAAGCTGGCCACTGGGATGTCAGTGGACTAGATAAATTCATGGAGGATGGATCCATCAGTGACTACTAACATGGGACGTAAGGGAGCCTCTACAATCAGTGGCACCAAGCCTCCGAATACTAGTGCAAGGAGGCAACCCTGGGAGGAGGCCTCGGCATCTATGCCTTGTTACTAGCCCTCCAGGGCAGCCGGATTGGCTGCCACGTGAGATAGGATGGTGGACTAGATGGACCACTGGCCTGATCGAGCAGGGATCTTCTTATGCCCTCGGGACAGAAGCTTGTTTAGATAGTTCACTGCTGCCTTTCATGTTTGCAAAGACACAGCTTTTGGCAGAGACCAGCTGATTAAGAACTGTCTTAAGAACATAAGGGATGCCAATGTTGAATCAGGCCAAAGGCCCATCCAGTCCAACACTCTGTATCACACAGTGGCCAGAAATACCAGTGCCATCGGGAGGTCCACCAGTGGGGCCAGGACATTAGAAGCCCTCCCACTGTTGACCCCCCCCCAAGCACCAAGAAGACAGAGCATCGCTTGCCCCAGAGCCCCTATCTATACCTTGTGGCTAATAGCCACTGATGGACCTCTGCTCCATATGCCTATCTAATTCCCTTTTGAAGCCGTCCAGTCTTTTTACACTGGACTTTTAGTTTGTTTTCTCCCGCTGTGTTTCACTTTGGCTGCACTGGCTTTTAAGTTTACTTTCATTGTGGCTTTAGGCACTGAATCCGTTTTCATTATTTTTAGTTCTGTGGTCTTCCTGACTGTATGTGACACTTCAAGTGTCACTTCAGTTGAAGAAAATACAAAATATACTTTTGAAATAAAGAACAGAATTGCTGCTGGGTGCAAAATATGGAGAACAAAAGGAACTCTAGACAGTGGAGACAGGAAAAACAGACGGCAGTTTCATGATGTTAGGTTCATAACATGACTCGAAGTGATTATTGATATTTCTATCCTTAAGTGTGTAAAACTCTGCATTGCACTAGAGGATGAGAAGATAAGGGAATTAAGAAGTAAACTTTCAATAAGTCAAAGCATCTTATTGCAAAATTAATTCCAGGTATAAGCTTCCATCACCATGGTGCGTACTGTTAACTAAAAGACCATTTGTACATACTGCTTCCCCAAAGACAAAATGCACACACGTTTCAAGCAGTTAAAAAGATACTTACCTTGGATGAGATTCACGAAGTACAACATGACAACAGCTATGAGCGACACTACAAGGTGAAGAAAAAGAGTTAAATAAACCTTACAAAAGGAACCCCTTAGAGCACCGGTCATCAACCTGT
>NW_015163604.1:31502-36822 GCF_001447785.1 Gekko japonicus | reverse complement strand
TTGGAAGGACCCACTGCATAAAGACTCTCTGCGTATGCCCTGTGAAGAGCAGGACAGCAGAAAGGATTCCTCTGTGACTCTGACTCTTGGGCTTGTTGCTCACTTTGGCTGCTAGTGCAGCAAAACAGACAACTGTGCAACTTTACACAACACAGAGACGTAGAAGTCTGTGCCTTCCCATCAGACATGGTCCCTGCCAAGTTAAAGGAGCAAGTGAGGCAAAATTAAGGTAGAGGAAATGGGTAGATCAAGTCAGAGACATGGAGAAGAGAGGTCTGGAACAAGGCAAGATCCAGTATGGTGTAGTGGCTAAGAGTGGTGGACCAGTAGCTGGGAGACCTGGGTTCAAACCCCCACTTGTGTCATGGACGTTCACTGGGTGACCTTGGGTCAGTCACACACTCTCAACCTAACCTACCCTCACAGGGTTGTTGTGAAGATAAAACAGAGGAGAGGAGAACAGATAAAATGGAGAAGAGGAGGAAAATGTAAGCTGCTTTGGGTCCTCTGTGATTTGTTACTCAAGATGAGAGAGTCTTGTACCCTCAAAAGGCTGCATACTTACTACACACACAAGCACAGAAGAAAATTTCTAGAAACAGGTATCCTCGGGAATCCAAGATCGTACCAGCAGCTATGGCAATCACCGCCAGACCCAAGTTTTGGATTGACTGCATACTGGAAAGCATTGGGAAGACAATTAGCTTACAGAGTCCAAAATACTTTGACTGAAAAGGGAAAGTGTTCATTGATAAAGTTTCCTCTTCTATATATTCAAAACAGTTTCACTTAAAAATAAAGACATAAAGTCTATTTTAAAAACAATAAAATATAGTTAGACAGGTAGCACAAGCTGAAAAATTAGTATTAACGTTTTCTCAAGTAGGTATACAGAGAAGAGGACACAGGGAGCTTAGGGTGCCCTCTACCTACCCAGAAACTACTTGCAAGGGTTTTATTGCTGTTTTTAAAAACATTGTAGGATGGATGTAGTAGCGCAATGGCTGCAGCAGAAGGCAAGGGACTTGTAATTTTCTCATGCTCTGACACATTTGTCCATGCATGCTCGTTACGCCCCTTTCTTGGCCTGCTATATGTTCAATTCCTGATTTAAGAGGTTACATGGCATTGTTCGGAACACAGGTTTTGTAGTGGGCACAGAAAGCCTCGTTCAAAATCAATTAAAATGTCCCAGAAGTTGCTGTATTTCGGAATATTCACGCAAAGGAAAATAGGTGAGGCAGCAGTAATCTGAATGAAGCTATGGACTGCTCTCTCTTGCATAGAAACAGTACACTGCCTGACCACGACCCAATTATGAAGCTGCTAAACCCAAGTCTTCAAAAGACAAACTTACAATCCATAGGCAGTTCCCAGCTGGTGTTCAGGGACCACGAAAGCCACCATAGGCCACAAGGCACAAGCAAGCAGGGAGTAAGCAACTCCCAGCAAACACTGCAGAAAAAAAAAACAGCATTAGAATAAACACGTTCAGTGTGAGCTATGACTGACTGCTGTACAGAATTGCTACTTGGGCTCGATAAAACAGCATGCCATTTTTCTACCCAAGGAGATAGTTCAAGATGGGTAGCCATGTCTGTCTGTAGCAGTAGAAAAGAGCAAGAGTCTAGGTGCACCTTAATTTGTGGTAGGGTATGAGCTTTTGTGAGTCACTGCTCACTTCTTCAGACACAGCTAGAATGTGAGTTCATCTGCCCTTATATCTTGCAAAGTGGAGTGATTTCAGATGCCGAATGATAATAGGTGTGGAGAAATAAGCATCCATAATGAGACTCATTACTAATGTCTCGTTACCAGTGCTGAGATCTCCATGCCTACTGCCCCTCTGCATATTACGCCTGATCCAATCATGCCTGCTAGTGTCATTCGACATCTGAAATCACTCCACTCTCCAAGATATAGGGACAGATGGACTCCCATTCTAGCTGTATCTGAAGAAGCAAGCAACAACTCACAAAAGCTCATACCCCGCCACAAATTTTGCTAGTAAAGTGCTACTGAACTTTTGCTCTTTTCTACATTTTTCTATCTAGGTACCCAAACAGGGATCTGAGACTGTTTTCTCTAGTCTCATCTGCTCCAGAAATAGATGGATAACTTAAAGCAGCTGGTCAGTTTAGAGACTATGTATGAAGAATGGCACATACAAGAGCACATAACCCAGTTACCCCCCCATCTGATAAAATCTACTGCTACTTACACTGGGGACATTAATACCCAGGATGCACCACTACAATCACAGAGATACTTTAAGGTTTTTTTGGGGGGGCATCCATGTTATACTGCTGAGGGGGCAGAGGAGGAAGAGACAGAACAGCACTACACAAAAATACATCTTTCATTCAGTTTTCACAGGAATATTTTGAGAACACAATACATGTGAAATGCCGTTTAGAACATGACTGATCATTTCCATACATTTGCACTGCTCTGTTTGGGGGAAATGAAGCTAGAGGAAATGCTTACCATAGCAATCCAAGGGTTCCAGAAAGTAAAGGCCAACATGATGTGAGAAGCCAGAGTAATCACTACAGAACATAGAACCCAGGAAATATTCCTTCCGAATTTATCCACTAGGAATCCAAAGACAGGGGACATGGGTGCTGATATCACATACACAATGCTATTTAAAAAAAGAGGGAAAGCCAAAAGGCACAATTATTACAAAAGACCTAAATAATCAGGCTACAACTCTTGGTGTTGGGAATGGGACCAGCTTTATAGGGAATTCTTCCTACAACTACTTTGGCTCCTTTGTATATTTTCTGAGAGTCCAGAGAACAAAAGAGCCAAGTGTTAGAGGAAAGGGTATAATAAAAGGGATAACATCAGATACATAATTGTTAGCCTACTGACAACAAACGATTGATCTAATCTACAAATAATTTTCTTGAAGCAGAATATTAAGCCACAACTAGAGTCTAAGAACATAAGAACATGTTAGATCGTGCCAATGGACCCATCTAGTCCAACACTGCGTGTCACACAGTGGATAAAAACCAGGTGCCACCATGAGGTTCACCAGCGGGGCCAGAACACAAGAAACCCTCCCACTGTTGCCCCCCAAGCACCAAGAACACAGAGCATCACTGCCCCAGACATAGTGTTCCATCTATACCTTGTGACTTCCCTCCTTATCCTTCCGATATAATTTATATCCAGGAATCACTGGATCCCACTGACTTTCCTCATCCCACCAAGTTTCTGAAATGCCCACAATATTCTCCTCTGGCACTAAGCATTCCGGCTCCCCCATTTTACCTCTGACACTTCTAGCATTTGTATATAAACATCTATAATTTCCCAAACATGTTAAGTCTGCAACCCTCCTCCTGTGGCCTCTGGACCTTGCCAGGCAGCCAATATTGTTTTTCACCCTCTCAGTGGCCAGATCTAATGCATTTCCCCATAGAACAGTAACAGCTACCCCTTCATCCCTTTGAGATGAGACGTCCCAAACCAGAGACATTTCATCTCCTGTCAGCTTTCCCCCAGCATTTAGTTTAAAAACTGCTCTGCCACCTTTTTGATGCTAAGCGCCAGCAGCCTGGTTCCTTCTCAGGACAAGTGGAGGTCATCTCTTTTGTACACATCCTACTTGTTCTAAAAAGCATCCCACTGCCTATCAAACAAACCCTTCCTCCCCACACCATCATCTCATCCACACATTGAGACTCCTGATTTGTGCCTGCCTAGCTGGCCCTGAACGTGGAACGGGCAGCATTTCTGAGAAGGCTACCTTGGGAGGTCCTGGCCTTGAGGCTCCTGCCCAGCAGCCTAAATTTTTCCTCCATGACCACATGACTACATTTCCCCACATCATTGGTGCCAACATGTACCACAACCACTGGCTCCTCCCCAGCACTGTCTGCCAGCCTATCTAGACCACAAGTAATGTCTGCAACCTTCACACCAGGCAGGTAAATCACCATACGGTCAGTGTGCGTGTTCACTACCCATCTATCTACATGGCTAAGGACTGATTCACCACCTAGAGCCCGCCTCCCTCCCTGCCCAGGGATAACTCCTTGGTGTGAAAGAATACCTGTTCACCAAATGAAGAAGGGATCCCTTCTGAGGGAACATTCCCCCTTTCATCCGCACAATGCCCTGATTCCCCTTGACCCTCATGCTCCCTGACAGCAGCAGGGCTGTCATTCTCAGAGTGGGACACATCTACCAAGTCCCCAAGAGTTTTATTCATGTGTCAGACTGTCTGCTTCTCCAGGTCAGCCACCTTGGCCTTGAGAGCATGTAATCAACTCCTTTTAGAGTAGCTTATCTTCTACATTTTAAAAAAGCCAACAAGCATATTTCATTCCCTCAAGACAGACCTGAGAGGATGCATCTTTGGGCATCTGCCTTTCCCTCTTCCAAGAGGGCAGGATCAAAAAAGTCGCTTCAGTTACACCCAAAAGGGTGAACCCCAATATGATCTTATACCACTTTTTTCCTTTGGAAGAGAAGTCACCCATGCCGCATTACAAACTGCTCTCAGAATTCCTCTCAGACTCAAAAAGCTGTTTTCCAGATGGCTGGAGCAGCCCCTTTGGGCACCTAGCACCATTAGGCCAAGGTCCAAAGGAACTACACAAGAATCCATTGCATTCCCCGTGCTGGCCCAATGTCTGAATGCACTGGGGTCAAGAGGCTGAGGGAAAACAAACCAAAGCTGAATCCTGATAAGATGGAGATGATGCTAGCTGGAAGAGGCCCTGCTTTAATTGTTCTTTGTACCACTGATGGTACACAGTTTTTGCTGAAAAACTCAGTTAAGAGCTTGGAGAAAGGAGGGAGTGAATACTCTGCTGGTTGGGGCAGAAGTCATTTTTAGTTTTGTGCATGTTTTAAATTGTTGTTACCTGCCTTGAGTCCTGAGATAAACACAGGTATATAAATATCTGAAATACATCAATAAATGCTTCGCAGTGTTTGCTACACTCCAAATGGCTGAGGATGTAACTTGCTTAAGTAAAAACAGTGTGTTGAAAAACACAAAGACACGTGAAATGGAAGAGCCAGACTTTGTGACTTCGCACAACCCACATGGGGTGCATCCTATCCCTGTGTCTGCCATGGGTCTAGGCCCACAAGGTACTCACCAGAATAATAAACCATCTAGTGAGACACCCTGAACCCCAAAGAATTTTGTAATAGTTACCTGTTGATTGCACTTGCTTCTTGTGGAGAGAATTTGAATTTTTCAATGAAGAAAACCCTGCAAATATCCATAAGGAAGTTTTATCATTTCACATCTGGTTTGTTAAAAACAGACCACCCCCCAAACCCCCCCCCCCCC
>NW_015163604.1:0-31489 GCF_001447785.1 Gekko japonicus | reverse complement strand
CTGCTGAAGATAAAGCAATTCCCTCTTCCTTTTGGATCAAGCAAGCAGAAACAGCTCTCCCAAATACAGTCAATAGACTGGATCCTATTACTTCCTTCCGCTAAGTCTTTCCTCAACAGAGAAAGACCTGACCCAGGGGAGTACTTCTTTGGATGAGGAAAAACCTGTCTTCATTTAAGGACAGCTTGGTGGAAAGGAGTCAAGGTTTAGAGGGGAGAGTTTAAACAGGATTCCCAGTGGTTGCGATGGGATATCAATGCCCCCTTCCAAAGCCCTCTTTCAATTCCGAACATCAGTAGAAAAAACTGTGCTAAATAAAAAAGTGTGTAAAGTTTTATGCCTGTTACAGAGCCGAGCCTGGCATAGATTTACAGCAGACAGCCCTGTACTGTCTGTATAGGCAAAGTGTTCTACATGAACCAAAAATTGCAATATATACTTCTCTGCATAAATCTACAGACAGAATTTTTAAGAGTTAAAAAAAATCATCATTTAAGGACCTGTTTACTACCACAACTTACTTACTGGCTAGGTCTATGGGTACAAACACAACCAGCACTACTGAACCATTTAACCTAAAGCTTTCCAAAGGGTTAGCTCCTAAGAGCAATGGGAACACAGAGGAAGACTAGATTACCATGTCAGAAAATGCTCCATGACCATCACTATAGTTTCTATGTGGAGTTATCCATTCTCTGCTACTTCTAATATGACTTCACATGCTTAACGTTAAAGCCATCATGTACTGGCTTCACAATGTGGACCATTCTGGATATGTGTTAAAGACCTGAGTACATGACAGAGCTGTAATCATTGAAGTCACCAGGTTATGGTTAGGAAAAGTCTAGACATTTACAGCTTATAAATATGCCAAATAGTAGAGTTTTATATGCTAGCTAAGTTATAAATTATGCGTTTTATGTTGTCAAATCATTTGAATACTTAGGTTCAACAAGGAATTATTAAAATAAATGCAATGTCCTCTAAACGTCCATTTTTTTCCTGGAAATCTGCATTTAATCTTCCCATGACACTGAGTCTCTCCACAGCAAATCCCTCCTAGCCCACCAGTCCCAACATTCGTGCTCAGTGGCAATGCACATTTAAGAAATGTGTTTTTGCCAGCACACCATGGAGTCTGGTCCTTAAGGAACAACCTCCTTGGCCACAGCAGTTCTTTGAGTTTTGGCATCAGGTGGCCTTAATGAATTACTTTTGCAGTATTTGGACCCTTCCCTTTTTCTTAGTTTGTCTTGCGATACCAGATGGAGATCGTTTTGGCAAGTACTGTTATTTATCACCTGTGCAAAACCTGAAAGCCATACGAATAAATTACTGGTTTTGGAGACAGTCATGGCACTAAAACTCATCATTCAATTGCTTGGTGTTAAATATATATGCTAGAATGTGCGTTTCTTAAAATTAACAGTATCAGATGAACGCAAAGGACGAGGCACAGAACAAGTATGCTTTGTTAAAAAGCTGCTTAAAAGTGATACTGGGTCCACCATCAAGAGGCGTAACTGCCAGATGAGGCCATGCAAAACAGACACACACATACCCACTTGTACAACAGGTATTTCTTTTCATGAAGGCAACATCCATGTAGGAAATACTTATATAAGGAAGTGCTAAATCACTGCAATGGAGAGCAGACGTGTATGATGAACCACTAACATTTTGTAACACACCAAAAAGGGCCAGACTGAGAACACACTGTGAAACATGCACTTACTTTCCAAGTCCAATGAATGGGAAGACAGCCACATAGTAACAGACGCAGATGATAAATATGAGCCACAGGGACAACGAGAAATCTTTGACATCACTTAGCTTAATCACTTCACCTTGAGAGAAAAGAAACAGCCATTAGCTTTAGTAAGCCACAGTTTAAAGGAATGCTTCAAGGAAGTGGTCATAGAGTTAACCTTTATGCAGGTGGTTCTTTCTGTAGCAAGAACAGACATGGCTTTACCTCTACATTTTAGAAAGTTCACCTGCCAAAGGCATTTTTCATCTCAAAGATGTATCTGCAGAGTGATATAAAGTCATCTTTAAGCTTGCCTGGCTTGCACCTCTGAGCTCAAGCTCTTGGGGCAAGAAGATTCCCCCCCCCCCCGTTTATAAGTAAGTTACAGTGCATGGGCCCTTACCTGGATAGCCCAGGCTATCTGGATCTTGTCATATCTCAGAAGCTAAGCAGCGTCGGCCCTGCCTAGTATTTGGATGGGAGACCTCTAAGGAATACCAGGGTCATAACACAGAGGCAGGCAATGGCAAACCACCTCTGAGTGTCTCTTGCCTTGAAAACCCTACGGGGTCCCCATAAGTCTGCTGTGACTTGATGGCAAAAAAGAAAAAGTGCATGGACCAAAAAACGGCCACCAACAAAGTCATTTTCTTCCCCGAGGCAGAAAGACATTTAGAATTCAGTGGCATCTAGGCTGTTTGTTCATGTTCTGCCTTGCCCACAGCTCTTTTCACTGTACCATCAGTTTAGACAAGGGGGGACCCGCGATACTCGCGGGGGCCAGTCTCTCTCTTTCCCCGTTCGCTCCCTTCCCCCGCACGCAAGCCCGGTAGGTCGCAGAGCGTCTCCTGCACACGCGCAGGAGACCCTCTTGCACTTTCGGGGGGATTTAAACATCCCCCCGAGATTTTTTTCAACTTTTTTTATTTTTGTGCACACGTGGGGACTGGCCCACGTGTGCACAAACCTCCCCCGGCCCCCCAGCTGCCCCCGGAGCGCTGATCTAGCGATCCACACTCCGGGGGCAAGTTCGCTATTAGATATATAGATGAGAAGCCAATAAATTTCTCTAAACAGGATGTCTACATATTTAATGGTGAAACTGAGTTGCACTCTGGAGGATGTTTAATATCTTTCCCACAAGGAACAGTCCCTTTGGTCTTCAACTTTTTCCAAGAAATGCCCTTCCACAAACAGACATGTTAACTGCTAATGTTTGCAGAAGCAAAGAGATGTCCCAGCTGGTTGAAGGTCACCCACAATTAAACAAATCTTCCCACCACTAGACTCTGTCTACCAGAACTTCACCAAGATGAAGCAAGGGCTCCTATTTCTCATATTTAAAACTAAGAACCTCAAGACCCAGCACAAGGGAAGCCAATTCTTTCTAAGTATGAGTTTTTCTATTAAATGAGGGAAATTTTACACACCTCCCAACTAACACAAGTGTGAGGAAAGGAATGAGAAAGTTGAACCATTTTGCCTCTGTTCTATAGTAAACATAGTTTATAAAAATTAAAATCCTGTTGCTGAAGACTGACATTCACCTACCGCTTTTCTCCTGCTCTTTACAAAGAATCTTCTCAGCTCTTCGGTCCAAATAAGCAAGGAAGAGAGCACAGAGTAACGAAAAGATACACGTTACGCCACCTGCAAAGCAAGAGAGAGATGTAGCATGTGACAGCAGAGGCCTCCAGTTCCAGTCAGCACACATTAGCACCCCGTGACTAACTGAGGGATTGCTTACAAATCGGAAACATCCCCGATGGATCAAATGCCACTAATTGTTCTTTAGTAC
Source organism: Gekko japonicus (assembly GCF_001447785.1). Taxonomy (NCBI): domain Eukaryota; kingdom Metazoa; phylum Chordata; class Lepidosauria; order Squamata; family Gekkonidae; genus Gekko; species Gekko japonicus. The sequence goes on along the minus strand of NW_015163604.1, from coordinate 27,941 downwards.
CAGACATTAGCTCATAGAGACAGCTGTGTAATCAGAGCAATATCTGGGCATGTCTGAAACCAGCTTGTCACACAGCACAGGAGGGCTCAACATCATGCAACTGAGGTGCAGCTTCTTCAAAGGCCAAATTTTATTTATTTATTTATTTTATTAGCTTTATATCCCACCCTCCCCACATAGCGGGCTGAGGGAGGGTTCCATCAGATTTAGTAAACAATATACAGTATATAAAAATTAAAACAGTAAAAACACCAATAAAATACAACAGCATTTATCAGGTGCAAGTTATAGCTAAAGCCTCACCGATTTCAAGATTTGGTCCTTAGACGGTACTACAGTTCTGACTCACTTGAGGGGAGGCCCAGTAGAGAGGGAGGGACGTCCATTGCCCTAGTTAAAAGCCTGGCGGAAGAACTCCGTCTTGCAGGCCCTGCGGAACTGTAAAAGGTCCCACAGGGCTGGGGCTCCCAAGCCGCGGCGGGGGATCCGCACGTCTTCACAGGATCCCTGCCGCGGGGGGCAGCAATACGCGTTGCACCGCCGTCGCCAGGATGTGACGCTATGCGTCACTCTGGCAACGGGACTCCAAACAGCCCCGTTGCCAGAGCGATGCATAGCGTCACATCCTGGCAACGGCGGTGCAATGCGTATCACTGTCCCCCGCAGCAGGGATCCTGTGAAGACGTGCAGATCCCCCGCCGCGGCTTGGCAGCCCTACACAGGGCCCTGATCTCATATGGGAGCTTCATCCCACCAGGTAGGGGCTGAAAACGCCCTTGCCCTAGTCGAGGCCCTAGCCCTAGTTTGACTATGATTATGGTGTGCATAGAAAGCTGGACTGAAATCAAGCCACTCCCAGAATGCATAGTGACTCCACAAGAAAAAGTGAACAGAAAAGGTCCAAGTTTGAAGCAAGGCTTCCCATTTGACTCAAATGGTGGTGCAGTTCAGCTACAGATTTACTGCATTAATTGTGCAGCACGTCACAGTGATAATGGGTTCTACATCAGGAACCGCAGACCGCCTAAGGCTTGTTTACAGCACTGAGTACAGTGACCTCCAGTTAAGGCAATACTGTTCAATACTCTCATACAGATGTTGCCAGCTGTTCCCATTCCTGAAATAGCTATCAGCTGCTACACTGACTGGCATACACTCTCGGTATATTGCAGTTTCACAGCTGTCTTGTTCTTAGTGACAAGAGAGGCAGTTTGAGTAAAGTGTTGGCCACAAAGGGACATGAAGCTTCTGAAATATCCAAGTGATTAGCTCCCACTTGCCACAACCAATTAAATAGCAAAAGGGAAACAGGAAAATCTATTCTCTCTTTTAAAAGGACCATGGCTCATATGTTTCCAAGGAACCTAAGAAAAGCAATGCTGGTTCAGACCAGCAGTCCATCTAATCCGGCATAAGAGGGCCAAACCCGGCATAGAGGTCAAGCCCTTACCCTGATGTTGCCTCCTAGCGCTTGGTGTTTCAGTAGTCTACTGCCTCTTGGCAGCCATTGATGGACCTACCTGCCATAAATCTACTTAGCCCCTTTTTAAAGATCTGTGACTTCTACAAGGCTAGAAATCAATTATTTTATTTATATATGTTATTGATAGTCCATCTTTCTCACTGAGACTCAAGGCAGATCACACAGTGTAAGTCACTGTAGTCAACAGGTTGGGGTATCCAATAATCAATGTAATAGGAAGGCGTTTAAGGAAATACGTATCAGTATGACATGTGCAGCAGTGCGCAAATTTCATATTAGGATATTACATACAGCAACAGCTAGTTCATACTATACAGTCCACTGGTTCCCAAAGTGGGCAATACTGCCTCCTGGGGGGCGCTGGAACGATCCAGGTACAGATCTACAAACTGCATCTTTTTGTCCACTTCCTCAAAGTAGATTTCCAGGGGGGCGCTGAGTAATTTTTTTTTGAAAAGGCCAAATAAGTGTGGGAACCTCTGCTATATACACAGTAATATAAGTCCACAGTCTCCTCCTCTCTACTGAAACATCTTCCAGGCCATTACAATATAGTCCTATCACCTGTGTAAAAATGCCCTCCTGAATTATTCAATTTTGCACAGATTCAGGTGAATAGCCCTGTTGGTCTGAAGCAACAGAACAAAGTTTGGGTCCAGTGGCACCTTTAAGACCAACAAAGTTTAATTCTGGTATAAGCTTTTGTATGTATCTGAAGAAGTGTGCGTGCACACAAAAGCTTATACCCAGAATTAAATTTTGTTGGTCTTAAAGGTGCCCCTGGACTCAAACTTTGCTTAGTTTTGCATAGTTTATGGAATGCTGGGACAGCAGAAGCCTTCCTGACCTCGTCAGATGCACCATTCCATAAATTAGGGGCCACAACAGAGAATACACATCTACGGACAGCTGCTAATCTTGGCCATTTGCAGGGTGGCACCTGCCAAAGGCCCTGCTTGGACAGATCAAGCTGTCACCGCAGTGGCTCTCAGCAGACTGGTGACAGGAACACTATCATGTAGCCCTGAGTCAAAGATTCAAGTGTGTCATGCATACTATTAATCACAGGCAGCCTGCAGCAAGATATGAACTATTTACATATACTATGCTGGGGCAAAAGTTGAACCACATTCCACTTACATCACGATACAGAAATCTTAGATGAGTCATGCAAATTCAATATCACTTAAGAGTATTTACTAACCTATAAAGAGCACTACACCAAGAGTAGTGTGACCTGTAGAACCCAGCAGATCTTGTATTCTGGAGTACACCCATCCCATTATATTCATATTCACAGTGCTCCCCTAGGAAGAGATGACCATCAGCCTCGGTAATGCTATTTTCAACATCCTCTGAGGAAACAGTATGCCCGCGAAAACTAAATGCTGTCAAAAGTGTATATTTTTTAGGAGGCAGCATATGGACCATTTTGCCAAGGGTATCCTGCTAACAGATATAATACACACACACACACACACACATATATGTATAGTTTTGAATTTGAAACCTCAGCTCCATAAATTTCACTTCAAGAAGTTCTATCCAAGGATACACTTCATTCGACTTGTATTTTGAGCTAACTTTCTCAGTAAGCAGAAAACACATCTAATTGGAGTTGACAGGAGCAGATGCAGTTCAATTTATATCCAATTGAATTCCCACTAACCAGCCAGTACAATGGTCACCGGAGGGAGTGAGAAAAATGCACCAAGGATGGATCTGGAGCTATGAGTTGCAACACTTCAAATGGTACCACTTCAGAGGTACTTTACTGTCAGATGCTGGGAACACTCACAGAGAAATCTTGCCCTTACTTGCAAAACCTCTGGGAAGTTTGCTGGACATTGCTGGAGACAGTTTTGAACTAAACAGACTGGCATGAACTAGATGGCACATCTGAACCAGTGTGAAAAATGTTTGTAACACAGCCAAAAGTTCCACAGTTAAGAACAAGAACCAGCCTACAACCAAAAATTTGAAAACAATGTTTTGTACTGATGCCGTGGAAGGATATGTTTTGTAACCAAAGACCACATACAAGCCTGGGCCACCTTAGCAGAAGGAAAGCACTGTCCTTGCAGGTACCATTTGAGACCCCAAGAAATACGAAATCCCTCCAGTAAGTTACTTCAAACCCTTAAATCTAGCTGGGAGACCAATAGTCAAAGGTTTGTGTGACCTTTGAACTCAAGCATTGGCATCTTGTAAGTCATCCACACTTCATATCACACAAGATTACTTTCCACCAATGTTCCTCGCCCTATGAATTTGTACAGTGAAATTTTAAAATGTGTGTACTTCAGTAACTGTTGGAGTTCTTACCACCCTAATTAACACAGGTAGGAACCAACAGCAAGATCTACAACCAAATGTATGGTGGTAATTATAACAGGGAGAACAAAACACTGATTTCTATACTTACAATCCGAGCCATGCTGAGTTGCAGTCCAAACACAAGGTTTAATTCTTTTCCTTTAAACCAACTGACAGCATAGGTGTTTTGGGCCACCGCTAAGGACTCCCCACCAATCCTAATGGAAGCAGATGTAGGTTCATGAATGCAGATGTTTGAAGCAACACATATAACAACCCTGCTTTTAGACATTAGAGCTGTATGTCAGTCTTGGTGTAAGATTTTTTCTTAGCTTAAGCAGTACAAGAAAATCAAAAAGGAAGTAATCTAATTTTTCAGAGTTAAAGAGAAACCTACTAGAGTGCTTCATTGACTAAGAGGATTTTTACCAGGGCATCCCTGGTTCAAGTCTCACCCCAGTTGTACCTTACTGGGGCCCAAGGATAGAGTACATGCCAGTGCAGTGTAGTGATTAAGAGCAGATATTTATACTACTTTAACATATGAGCTTACCCAAATACAAACCGTCCAGCTTCCATCAGCCAAAAAGCATTGAATAATGCTCCTAAAGCAAAGATCACCTACAAAAGAGAAATTAAGCATCACATTTCAATTGAATAGCTGAAAAACAATGTAACAGACACATTGGTGATTTGGATCCTATGGCCCATTTCCAAAAACGGATAGCATCAATTTCCCACCCTCCCACTTCAGATCCCCATTTTGGTCCACCCCCCCTCCGAAAAAAAGATTTTCAAGGGGTTCCAGCAGGAAGGGGAAGCAGAAAAAGTTCTGTGCCATGGACTCCACTCCGCTCACAAATCTACCAGGATCCAAGTCATAGCTATGAGGTCTCTTCAAATCAGGTTAATATAAACATTTTCAGAGTTCTTTGGAATGAACGCATCTATTACTTTTCTGTAATTAGCCACTGAGCAGGATATGAACATTATTTGTTTAACCTACCTGCCCAATGCAGACAAAGACGCTAAATATTATTGTGCCCCACCTGCAAGAAAGTGTAAGCCATTTTAAAATTTCTTTATAATAAGCAAGTATCAACATAAAACATACTAAGACAAGTAACAGAGTTGAACAGATTCTGTACCATTTTAAAAAGCAAGCAAGATGAAATAAAGTCAAGCCTGTACCTAATACTACACATTTCTATAGCGCTTTCATTGTTCAAAGCATTTCACATACATTATCTTGCTGCAAACCTTACATCAGCTTTAATCTTAATCCAGATAAAACAGGAGTGCTTTGGTTAAGGAATAAGGTTCACACTTTAGGGGAGTTTCTAGATGCCACACTGGCTTTGGGCAGTGGCTGCCTAAAGGAACACGAGTGTCTTTTAGCAGCTAAGGCTAGTGCATTAGCCACAGCCATTTCTGGAGAAAGCTGACCTAGCTGCAATCACACATGCCTCACGACCATCCAGATTAGTTTACTGTAACATGCTCTGCGTGGGGCTACCCTTGAAGATAGTTTGGAAACTTTGGTACCAACTGTGAGGTTCCTTACAGGGTTATGCAAGAATGATCATAAAAAAGTCAAAGCCACTTGAGCTGCTCTGGCAGTCCACTTGATTCAGGGTTCAATTGAAAGTGTTGGTTTTGACTCTAAATGGCTTAGTTACAGAGTCCCTGAAGGACTGCCTAGTTTTTGAGACCCACACATGAAAGTTCCTCATGGAAGGTTTTGAGACCTACACGTGATGCCTTCCTGGGGAAACCAGTCAGGGCTGAGGTTAAGTTGCCTGGATTCCATGGGAGGATTTTTTAACCACCCTTCCCTCGATTTGGAATTCCCTCCCCAATGAGCTGACATTAGTACTATCCCAATGGACTTTTGAGGCAAGTAAAAGACCACTTGCTGTTTCTACCCCTGAGCTTTCTTGCTGACATGGTTTACTTAATTTCTGCTGGTCTTTAAGATTTATTTCATATTTTAACTTCCTGAACAGACATCTCAAAAGTGGAAAGGTGGCCTATAAACATTCTAAACAAAATAATAAAAAGCCTTGTGATGTAGGCCGGTAACAACACAGCTGATTCTCACAGCCACTGTGCTCCAGAGGCTGAAAGGCTTTCGTTCATCCCATCTAAGAAAATCATCACCTTATCTCACAATAATTTTTCAAAATTAAAATGGCAGCATTATATTATTTCGAACAAGGATTATTTTGAACAATACTTACCTTATTCCAAATACTCTGTCTATTAGAAAGCCTCCAAAGAAACAGAGGACCACATTTGGCCAGGAATACCAGGCATACAATGCCATAAACTGAGCAGTGTTCACTTTCATATCCTAAATGGAAAAGTACATTAAAAAAAAAAACCCTTTTAGCATGACTTTAGCTACAAAAGACTCACATGGGAACATCCATCAACTGAAGACCAAGTACCTGAGGTTTGGGAATGGATTAGAAAAATGCTTTCTATGGCAGAAATTGACAAATTGAGAAGGAAACTTAACAACAAAGAAGATGAAGAGTTTTTTGCAGACTGGATGGACTTTAAAGAGTATCTAGAGAAATACTGGGATGTTAAGAACAACTTATTGTGCTTTAATAATTATTAAGAATAGAAGGTGTAAAGAGTTGAACAGAAGACGATGGTAGTTAAAGAAATGTTACCTATGAGACAGAATATATGAAAAAGGTAGTTAAAATAATAATTACATATTCAACTTTGTTTTAGGAGGAAGGATTAGACAAAAAATGAAACTAGGTAGGGGCGGGATCACTGCGGGAAGCCTGGAGAAGGGGAGGGAGGGAGGGAGGGGAAAGGGCTATAATAGAAATGAGGGAATGTTATAATATTGGACATGTTGTTGTGACCCGATAATAAAATGTTTTTAAAAAAATGAAGCTGCTTTTCATCACTATGCTAAATGTCTAATCCAGAGTTCCATCAGGGTTGTATCTCCACCCTACCCACTCCAGAAGATAACCACTTGGATCAGGATTCCTAAATATCTTATTTCACTGTCCCAGCAGCCACCAGAACTGGAAGAGGATGGCCCACATGAGTAGGAGAAATCAGCCTTTTGCATCAGAATAAAGGAAACGGCCTGTAAAGAAATGTTTTCACAGAGACTTCCCCTTGTTGAAGCCTTATCCCTTTTTTAATGTATTTCTTTTTCTTTATTATATTCATAGCCTCTCTTTCCTCCAAATCACTCAAAACAGAATTTTACTACCATGAGCACCATGTAAAGCAGCCCTGAAAATAGCCTGCTTGCCTATTTCTCTCTTCCTTTCATTTTTACTGCTACCTATAATTTTCCCTTTCCTCTACTACTGTGCTCAGAAGGGCCATGGCTCAGAGGCTGAGCATCTGCTTGGCATGCAGAAACTCCCAGGTTCAATCCCAGGCATTTCTAGTGGAAAGGATCAGATAGCAGATGACGTAAAAAACCTCTGCCTGAGACCCTGGAGAGCCACTGCCAATCCAAATACTGACCTTGATGGACCAAGGGTCTGATTCAGTATAACACAGCTTCATGTGCTCTCAGTATTGAAACAACCCTGCCCTTTACAGTATCTGAATTCCCTGAATTCCCTCCTTTTCTAGGTAAAAAACTAGAAACCAGGACAAGAGTCTGACTCTCTGGCATTCTCTCTCCTACTATTTTGAAACCAAGAGAGCAAGTAATGCAATAATGTGGCATTTTTGTTTTCTCAGAAGGAAACAGGAGCCTTGGGATAACCTGACTGAAGAGAAGTCATGATCTTTAAGGCAGCTTTGGAAATAACAAACCATTACCTGAAGGAGAGAACCACCCTCAGAAGCTGCATATTTGTTAAGTCTAGCTCAGCTAGTATCTAAATTTTAAAAAACAGTTGCTTCTCTATGATGCTTAGGTGGAACCAATCATTGATTCAATAAGAAATATGTACACAGCTTCACATTCAATAGGAAGTGTGTACACATCTTCGAGAGTTCCATTTTTACACAAATTTATCACCAAATGTAAGCAAGTTTGAACAGTGAGGGTTTAAAGCACTCTGTAATTGGTTCAGTTCCAGAAAACGAAGATGAGGACTTATTACAGAGTGCTTTAAACCCTCACTTGTTAAAACAAGCATTTTAACCGGGTGTGGGGAAAAGCTGGTTTTTATCCAGCTCTACAGATGTAAATGAAACTTCTAAAAAAAAATTTCTGGACAAGGAAAAAAGGTGAACACATATTGACATTTTTTCCACTCACCCCTTGAACTTGAGTTTGCAGAGCTGCTGGGTTGTCATAGCAGAAATAGCTGCCTGTACAGAAATGTAAGAGATAGAAATTAAGTACTGTAAAGCATTTCAGATCTTGAAAAGGCTTAAAACAGCAATAATTAATCTTCATCGTATTTAAAGACATCATAAATTTTTGGCCAAAAAACTTCCTACTTTGCTTATCATGAAAGTAAAATAATTCAGTTTTCAAAGAGGAAGTTGAATGGGTTTCTTAAACTAAATGCAAGCAGAAGTCCTCTGGCCTTTTTATAAAGGAAATGCAGTTGAAATTTTAATGTCTGTGAAAATTTAAGGCAGTTTTCATTGCATTGGTCATTGTATGTATTATACTGTTATTGCTGAGTTCTTTAAAATTTTGTAATCCAACTTTATTGGACTGCTTTTTAAAAATGTGTAGCCTGCTTTGAGTCTCAGCAAGAAAAGCAGATTATAAGGGAATTGTGAGGAACCTGATGTATTTGTTTGTGCTTGTACAGTGCCCTTGTCTAAATTGAGACACTTCACTACTGTTGCATTAATTTGCCAGAGTGTGTGCGTGTGTAAGAGCCATCAAGTTGCATCCTACTTATCAAGGCTGTAGCTTCCTTTGAATCAATCTATCTCATGTTGGGTCTTTCCTTGATACCTTCAACTTTTCTTCACATTACTATCTTTTCCAATGAGCCTCGTCTTCTCATAGCCTCAGTTCAGTCATTTTAGTGCAGGATTGATTTGAGAATTAGGGTTGCCAACCTCCAGGTGGGACCAGGACATCTCCTACTATTACAACTGACCTCTATGCAATAAAGGTCAGTTCCCCTGGAGAAAATAGCTGCTTTGGAGGGTGGACTCTATGGCATTGTACACTGCTGAAGTCCCTCCCCTCCCAAAACCCATCCTCTCAAGGCTCCACCCCCAAACTCTTCAGGTATTTCCCCACCTAGACCAGGTAACCCTAACAAAAACCCACTTATTTGTCTTTTTGGCAGTCCACTACCCAGAGCTGGTACCGCTGTCCAGGGGTCATTTCGTAGAAAAATACTTATTTGTCTTTTTGGCAGTCCACTGTGTCCATAAAACTCTCTTCCAAGACCACATTTCAAATGATTGCCACACTGGATAGATTAATTTAAAATGAGAAACACAAGATTTACCCTGATACACAGGAAACAACACATACTTTTAAAGGAATTCACAGAATTCAAGTCCCAATGGGGGAAGGGAGGAGGATTTTTAAAATGCAGCTCCCGCAACTATCAAGCCACCACCCACCAATGAACTTTCCTTCTCGGTGTTTTGTACTACTTCCTCTTTCTTTTGCCAATAAATTGCCAAGACGGGCGCAAATTATCGTAGTTCCATCAGTACCCTCCGGTTTTACCAAACACCGTCCACTTCAACCCACGCTCCTCGAATGAATGGCTCCCGTTGTAGAATTCAGGCTGCCCGGCAGAATCCCAACAAGGCTCCTTAAGTAAGTTCTTGCCGCACCATATGAAGTCTGTCAGACTTCCAGGAAGAACCCCCCCCCCCCCCCCGGCACACTCCCCACTCGCTCAATGAAGACGCGCTTTGCTAGAAAAGTGGTACCCAGACTAACACTTATTCACTCCCAGCTGGCTTAACTAACTATTTTGCCCTAAACGCCAACAAGTTCATCATCGCCCAAGGAGAGCAACTCCCGCTCGGTCCTGCCGCACTCGCTCACCGAAGCCCAAGAAGCACATGAGCGCCAGGACCACCAGCCGATGAGCCAGGCGCTGCGGGTCGCACAGCGCCGAGAGCGGCGTCCGCGAAGGGGGCACATCATGCTCCGCCGGTGGCTCCTCGCCCAACAGCGCCTGCTCCTCTTCCTCCAGCCCGGCCATCTTCCCCTCTAAGTTTCGGCTCGCCTCAGCCTCAAGTGATCACGTGACAACCTGAGCACATGACTGCCCCCGAGGCCATCACGTGAGAACCTTGCCCGGCCGGCACTTTGGGAAGGAGGGTTCTTATCATATCATAGAGATAAGGCGAAGAACTAACGCCATATCCAACATAAACTTCCCATTAAAAGTCGAACTCCGCCACGCGCAATGCTTCTCTGCGGGCGTGGAGTGGCGCCGCTTCTTCCGTCTATTATAAAAGCTTCCTATGGCATTCAAGTGGAAAAGGGAGTTTGTTTTGATACCGGAAGTGTCGGCAAGGACTGCGATGCTCTAATCCCTACACTCGCTAGACTCAAGTAGCGGTCTCATCACCGTCTCCGCTGGCTTTTCTCCTCCTGCAGTCCCCCAGTGGTTTCTATCGTTTGGTGTAGTGGTTAAGTGCACGGACTCTAATCTGGGAGAACCGGGTTTGATTCCCCACACCTCCACTTGCACCTGCTGATGTGACCTTGGGTCAGTCACAAGCTCTGGCACAGCTGTCCTTGAAAAAGAGCAGTTTGTGTCAGAGTTCTCTCAGCCCCACCCACCTCACAGGCTGTCTGTTGTGGGGAGGGGAAGGGAAAGGAGTTTGTAAGGTGCTCTGAGACTCCGAGCATAAATCCAATCTCTTCTTCTATAGTCACAGGCGGATGTCAGAGAGGCCGTTTTTAACCCGGGGAGAGCCTCCGTGTGGTTGCCAACTTCCAGGTGGTGGCTGGAGATTTCCTGGTAGTATAATTGGTCTCCAGCCGACATATTATTCTGGATCAAAAGGTTGCTTTGGAATTTGGTCTCTATGGCATTATACCCCTCTCCAAACCCCATCTTTCTCAGGCTCCACCTCCAAAATCTTCAGGAACTTCCCCCAGAGCTGGGAACCCTAGTGGCCAATTGTCTAAATTAAGTTGCATTGCCTCTGAATTGCTTTCAAATAAGAATAAACAGAAATCTTCAGTAGGGTTGCCAGCTCTGGGTTAGGAAATACCTCGAGATCGGGTGGAGCCTGAAATGGGCGAGATTTGGGGTCAGGAGAGACCTCAATGAGGTGTATAAAACAGTAGAATCCACCTTCCAAAGCAGCCATTTTCTCCAGGTGAACTGATCTCTGTTGCCTGGAGATCAGTATCCCAGGAGATCTCCAGCCACAACCTTGAGATTGACAACCCTTGTTTTAGTGATTCTAGGGCTCTGAGCAAAAGTCAAGAACCACAGAAACAGGCAGACTTCCTTTATTCCTTTCCCACCCAACCCACTCTGAACTAGAATACAGGAAGTTCCCAGTTTATGAACAGTTTGAGTTTCAAAAGTTTATAAGTCAAGTGTCGGAATGTATTTTCCAGTAAACATATATGTAATAGATGGTAGAGGTAGGCAATGTTCCCTCTAAGCTGTAGAGTCTTGTGAGCAAAAATTCTCCTCTGTGAGCTCCTGGCATTCAAGTTGTGAGCGAGCAATTTGGCTACTGCATAAATTAGTCTGCTCTGGAGCCCTCCTTCCTGAGCGAAGCCCAAAATGTGTGAGCCGGAGGCTAAAAAACTGTGAGCTGGCTCACACTAACTCAGCTTACAGGGAACACTGGTGGTAGGTACACAAAATGTTCAGCCTTGGGATCTGCACACGCCTAAATGGTAAGGTAAAGGTTTCCCTTGCTCGAAAGCCAGTTGAATCCGACTCTAGGGGGTGGTGCTCATCTCCGTTTCCAAGCCAAAGAGCCAGTGCTGTCTGAAGATTGCCATGTGGCCGGCATGACTAAAGGCCAAGGCGCACGGAATGCTGTTACCTTCCCACCAAAGCAGTACCTGTTTATCTACTTCCAATTTCTTGCTTTCGAACTGCTAGGTTGGCAGGAGCTGGGGCCAGAGATGGGAGCTCACTCCATCAGGTGGCACTAGGGTCTTGAACTTTTGAACTACAGACCTTCCGGTCTGCAGATCAGCATTTTAACAATTCCAGCTGTATGTTCTAGAAGTTGCAGTACTATAAGGTGCGTTATATACCAATAAAATCTGGTGTAGCAGATCCAGAATCATCATTAAGAAAGCCTTAATATCCCAGCAATTTTCTGTTTCTATTATGCCAGTTTTACTGTGGAGTTACTCTGCTGGGTGTGTGAAGATCTAAACGAAAGAACTGTTTGCACAAACTGTGATTGAAAAGCCCTCCTAATCTATGAGTCATTAGCAAAGAAACAAGAAGAAAAAGAAGATGCCCAGGAGCGGCAACTGACTCAGGGGGGCCCCTTCCACAGGCATGAGATGAGCAGAGCTTGTTTGCCATTGCCTTCCTCCGCGTAGCGACCTATTTCCCAAACCCTGTCAAATCAGTTTGGTGAGAGCCAATTTGGGGTAGTGGTTAAATACGCGGACTCTAATCTGGGAGAACCAGGTTTGAATCCCCACTCCTCCACTCGCAGCTGCTGGATTACCTTGGGCAAGCCATAGTTCTGTCAGAGGTGTTCTTGAAAAGAGCAGTTTCTGTCAAGAGCTCTCTCAGCCCCACCCACCTCACAGGGTGTCTGTTGTGGGGAAGGGAAAGGAACGGAGATTGTAAACCACTCTGAGACTCAGAGTGAAGGACGGGTGGGGCTTTCTTTCTTTCTTTCTTTCTTTCTTTCTTTCTTTCTTTCTTTCTTTCTTATTAGTTTATATACAGAAAGGGGAAAGAATGAAAATGAGAAAAATACATAAATATTTTAAAAATTCCAACAGCATTCTGCATGCATATCTTCTCATTACAATTTCACAACTACTTCATCTATCATTCTTATTATTCCTCACTTAATCTTATTTTTTAATATTTGTTTTAACCAGTCATAGAATGCCTTCCAGGGTCCCATAAATTCTTCTTCCATTTTTCCTTTTAATATATTTGTCAACTTGTCCATTTCAGCACATTCCATAATCTTCAATATCAACTCATGTAGCCTTGGGATCTTCAATGTTCTCCATGTCATTGCAAATAAAACTCCGGTAGCTGTTATATAAAATATCTATGATTCTTATCTAACTCATCTGGTAAACAATTTAACAAAAATATCCCTGGTTTAAGAGGTATTGTGACATTCAGGATTAACTGTAAAAAAGTATGTGCTTCAATCCAGAATTTATGAACCTTTTTACATATCCACCACATATGATAGTATGACCCAATATTACATTTCCAACACATATTACTCAAGTTTGTATACATTTTAGCCAATCTATCTGGGGTCAGATGCCATCTATAGAACATTTTATATAAATTTTCTTTAAACAAAAATTTAGTCAACTTAATATTCACTTTCCATATTTTACTCCACTGTGACAGATTGATGTTATAACCCACATTTTGCATCCATCTAACCATCTAATTATTTTGTCCTGCATTTTCAATTGCATCAGCATATCATACATTTTCTTAATAAGTTTCTCTCTTGAAGTACATAATAATTTTTCAAATGTACATTGTTCTGAATAGAATCCATCTGTCTGTTTATCCTCACTGTATCTAGATTCCACTTGCATTCTAGTCCACCAAGTGTTTTTCATTCTCTTTCATTCTTCCTGAGATTCTAAATTATTTTCATCATCTAACAATTCTACATATCTAATAACTGCTCGTTTTGAAGTTAAAGTTGGTTGAGGAAAAAGCTTCCACTGGAGACACCTATCTTGGAATTTTAGTATATATCAGCAGACAAATCTTTTCCCACGTTGTCAGTAATGATCTTCTTACCATATAATTTTTTTAATATTTATGTCCCATACCATAAAAAGGAGTGCCATTCCAGTTGCACCACTTTGGAGTAACATAGGCACATCGTAACTACCTAGTATCTAATACTATTGCACCCCTGGCTTGCTGAAAAGAAGAAACAAACAAACAAAAACGGAAGCGTGTCACTGAAAATACAAAGATGAGCAAGTGGTCAAATGTTTTATTAAAACCAGAGTGGTAACTCCTCTTGTAAGTATCCCCTCCAGGATGCCAAGTGGCCTTGAATAGATTGGATGGAATTATTTGAAATCCTTGGCAACCCTAGGCTACATCTTCAGAGCATTGTCCTAAACACAGTTATTTAGGTATAGATTCCATTTATTTCACTGTAAAAGACACATATGCAAGGCAGAGAATGGACCTGCCATTTGAAAAAAGCAGAGGTCAGTAGCTGATCCTGTCTAGGAGGCCTTGTATTTATTTAGGAAGTCGATCCTGATATGTTAGCCAAAGCAACTGTGGTGTAATATTTTTGGCCAGAAGGTGTCACTGTAAGGCTTCTCTGTGGCCTCTACACAACTCTGGGATGGCTTAAGGCAGGAAGATACTAGTTCTGTAGTTTTCTTTTGTATGTTTAATGGTATTTTCATCCCCATATAAAGTATGAGATATGGACATTTTACTGATATCTTTTGGAAAATAAAAACTAGCAGCCTCATCATCAAAGTAGTCTGTTTCCAGCTCCTTATAGAATAAATTATGGCCATACCTGGAGCAGCTGTGAACGTTCTATTTTATTTATTTATTGCAACAAATATCTCACACTTCCTTTGAGAAGCTTAAGTTGGATCTCAAGTAATCTCCTATCCAAGCATTTGCCAGGCTGAGACCTTTTCATGCACCCTCGGACCAGTCTTGGGGCTGCATTTCCAATGTAGTATCTGAAAAGCAATTTGTAAAGGGGGAGCACACACACGCTCAAGTTGCAGACATTTCTGCTACACAAAGTACTTTTTTGTGTGCTGTATAAAAAGCATTGGAAAAGCTCGTGCAGCAACTCCTGAATCTTCTTTGGGATATTCCAATTTTACAAAATAGCAAATACTAAGGACTTTGGGAATTTCATAGAAACGTTTTTGTCCACCCTTAGGATCATCATATTAAACCCGTTGCCTGTTTGGGATTAAGGTAGTTGTGGATTCCCTGCATTGTGCATGGGGCTGGACTAGATGACCCTTGAGGTCCCTTCCAGCTCTATGTTTCTAAGTCTCATATGAAGGGAGAAAACTCAAATTTTCTTTAGAGCAGTTCCATTGAAACCAGTGGGCTATCCTAGAGGAAAGTGTGTGTGTGTGTGTGTGTGTGTGTGTGTGTGTGTGTATGTGCATATATGTGTGTGTGTGTGTGTGTGTGTAACGTGAATAGTAATTGTACTCTGAAAGCTAGAAGTACATCTGTTTCTACCATGTTATAAGAGCATCTAGTGCTCCAGCATGAATGATGCAATATCCTAGTCCAGCATGGTTTTATTGAAAGGCATACCTCATCTCTCTTTTATTGAAAGGCATACCTCATCTCTCACTAGGCAGATCTTTCCATAGTATCAACTTCTCCAGAACATTTGTTGGATGGATGAAAACCTTTAGGGGAGGAGCCATGGACCAGTGGTAGAGCTTCTAGGTCCCAAGTTCAATCCCCGGGATCTCCCATTAAAAAAACAGGGTAGTAGGTGATAAGACTTTTAGCTGAGAACTTGAAGCCTAAAATGCTGAATATAATTGCACCCCAACAGAACTAAGAACTATTATATTTTATAGACAATACCTTAAAAATTATAATGAAGGGGATATAAGGAAAATAATTTTCTGTCTTACTCATTGTGTAATATGTGATTGTCCTTGATAAATGTGATAATGTTGTATAGCCGATTTTTTCTTTCCCTTTTCTTTTGTGTCCCCACTGTTTTCCTTTTAAAAATAAAATATTACAAAAGAAGAATTTTATCCTGGAGAGCCATTGCCGGTCAGAATACATGGTATTAAAAGTACCAGAGGTTATTTCGGGGGGGGGGAACGCGGGGGAACGCAGTTTCCCCAGATGAGTTACGGGGGGCGGGGCACATGATGAAGCCCCGCCCCTCGCTTTCGGCTGCCCTGCTTCCGTCCGTCATTCAACCAGGAGGAGGCAGGAGAAGAGGGAGGGTAAGTTGCTTCCTCCCTGCCTCTCCCCACCCCTGCCTGCCTGGGGCCAGGGAGGGCCTTCCTTGCTCGGCAGTGGAGCTGCAAGGCCGGCACCGGTGGCCGGGACCGTTGGGGGCGGGGTGTGTGGCCTTATGACACATTTCCGGTGATGTCAGGGGGTGTGGCCTTATGACACACTTCCGGTGATGTCAGGGGGTGTGGCATATGCTAATGAGTTCCCCTAGCTCTTTTTCTACAAAATGACCCCTGGAAAGTACCATCAACTCACAGCTGACTTAGGGCAACTTTGTAGCATTTTCAAAGCAAGAGACATTCAAAGGTGGTTCCATAGCACCTACTATTTGGCTATAACCTTACAAAACTAAAGTGACTAATTTATACCAATCATCTATTACCCGATTCCATAAAATCAATTCACGTTCATTGACATTTTCTACATAGAAATGGTCTTGTACTCAAATTCAAAATAATGCTGCTGAGAGAGAGATCTGTCTCCTCAAATGTCTGTTCCATCCAAATAATCTCTAACCACTGTAAAACATTGGGTGCTAGCCAGCCAAAGTTGGGAATGTGCCAGTCCACCCACAATAGACAGTTTTCATTTTAAGGGTTACCCAGTGGAAGTTCTCTATACTGATTTTTAAAAATCCCAGTGAATACATTTGCCTGTTGCAGGCACATGAAAGAATTAAATTTCTCATATTTGCATTTAACTATGGCATACACTTCCTAGTCAGTCTTCTGAATCAAGTCATTAGGGACAGGATGCTGGGTAGTTACTGAGCATCAGATGGCATCCTCTGACAATTTTTAAACAGCGGGCTTGTTGAGAGTGTTTACCTGACTCGTTTTATGCAACCCACCTCTCATGAAGCATATCTTGCTTACCTCTATATTCCCAGAGCCAGTTCCAAATTGATTCTGGTTCTGGCATAATAGTATCAACTCTGACCTTGAGGTCAGTACATTGGACTGCTTCCTCTCAGTCTTTAACACCAATTAAAATTAGTTTAAATTAATGTCTGACATTACAATAGCATAGTTATTTTGTTTACGAATGTGTTGAAGGGGAAAAGCCCGATATACATATTCAGCCTCTTGAGTGAAGTCAGTGCACAAGAGGACTCCACCTTCCAGTCCTACCTGTTGGCCCTCCTGTTTTTCTTTGGCTTCCAGGTGCTTCTTGTAATGCCTGCACGATAACCACACATTTACGGTGCTATCCTAAATAAAACCTTTGTAATAGGGTTGCCAGCCTCCATGTAGTGGCTAGAGATCTCCCGGAATTACAACTGATCTCCAGGCAACAGAGATTTTATTTATATTTTATTTATAAGTTCAATTTATAGCCCGCCCTCCCCGCGACGCGGGCTTAGGGCGGCTCACAATCAGGCATAAGCCAGCGCATAAAACACATTTAAAAACCATTTAAAACAATTCCTACAATATTACAACATTATTATTATTAAGTGCTCTAGATGTTCTGAATTGATCTTCCATAAAGATGGCATATATCCACTCAGTGCCATCTGTTCCGCTTGGCGCTGTCATTCTTTCTCCCAGGGCCAGATGAAGATGGTGCAGTAGTGGCGGCTCCTACTCAAACGCCTGGTGGAAGAGCTCCGTCTTACAGGCCCTGCGGAATTGTACAAGGTCCCGCAGGGCCCGGGTCTCCTCCGGGAGCTTGTTCCACCAGGTAGGAGCCGCCACAGAGAAGGCTCTGGAGACAATGGCTGCTTTGGAAGATGGACTCATCTATGGCATACCCTGGTCCCTCCCCACCCCAAACCCTGCCCATCCCAGCCTCCATCCCCAAAATCCCAGATATTTCCCAACCCAAAACTGGCAGCCCTCCTTTCTAAGCCCATTTACTTTAATGCGCTAAGAAGGGTGTACCTCTGGTTAAGATGACACTATTAAAATCCTATGTTCATGTGCCTCATATGTGCCATTTTTGCTCATCTCCCATTTGAGAAGTAAGGGTCATAGTATGCAATGTTGCCAACTGTGTACAAAGGCCCAACTTGCCTCTCTTGTCATCTGTACCAGTTTAGCTGTTAGAGCTTCCTCCAGTGAATCCAGACATTATGATTTGGTAAAGGTAGGGAGAATTCTCAGTTATTCATCTGTAGCCCTCTTACTCCACTGTAGTTCCTAGGGTTCCTCAGTGGAGAAGACAGTTTAGACCAGGGGTCCCCAATGTGGTGCCCGTGGGTGCCATAGCGCTCACTAACACCTTTCTTGGTGCCCACCAACTGCTTTAGAAAGTGGGTGGGGCCAGGTGGGGCTTTTGCCCAACAAGGCAACTGGATTTGGCCACTGGAGATTTGATTGGCTGTGCAGAATTTTAAAAATGTTGCTTTGGCAGCAGCTGCCACCTCAGAGCAAGGATCTTCACTTTGTGACTGAAGGTAAGCCATGGCAGCCATTTTGAGGCTGTCTCCACCTCCTGCAGCAGCCATTTTGTGGCTGCACCTGCCACACTGTGCCAGAGTTCCAAGGTTGCCCACGGACTCAAAACAAAAAGTTGGGGACCCCGGGTTTAGACCATTTAGCAATACGATCCTAAGCAGAGTTATGCCCTTCTAACTTCACTTAATTCAGTGGACTTAGAAGAGTGTAACTCTCCTTGGAGTTACACTGTAAGTTAATAATACAGATACACCCTTAATGTTTGATCAGTGCTGAGTAAAAGAGAAAACAGGTGATCTGACTATGTTGGATTTACAGTGCAATCCTAAACAGAGTTACATTCTTCCAAGCCCATTGACTCCAATAGACCTAGAAAGGTGTAACTCTACTTAGGATTGTACTGTTAAAAACACCTTCTTTTCATGCTATCAACATAAAGGCAGTTTTCAGGTGCAATTAATTTCTCTGGAAACATGCGGTGATCCCTTTAACTTAAAATACTAAATAATGCATAATAGCTTAGTACAGCTTTTCAATTCAGTTCAATATAGAACACCTCTCAGGAGAAATAGTATATTTTTTCTCCTATCAGTTTAAATTCAAAATAGTCACCATTTTATCCTTGCCTGATTTTCCATCTTGACTGCCTTTACCTTGGAGATGACCTTGTTGTGTCGGAAGCTTAATGTCTTTAATGTACGGTACGAGTTAAATCCGAGATGATTCTCAAAATGCATTGCAGGTAAGTGTTTATGTCACAAATAAATACAGTAGACTACTCTTAAGCCCACACTTTGGAATGTTTATTACTGATGCAATTGCTGTCTTTACATAAATCAAAGCACTCAAAGTGCCATATGATACCAAATGTTTAGTTTAACAGCATAAAATTGAGGAAAAACTGTATACGGCACTTTATAGGGGCTATAAAATTCTTGGGCTTGCAGTTTCACGTTTTTGCATCACCCTGATCAATCAAAGTGTGTTCAACATTCCAGATAATAAATACTCAGATGAAACAACTATTTAGCTTTCAGAGTTACTCTTTTTAAAAAATTATTATGGCCTCTAGCAAAGATGTGGCAAAATACGACAAACCGGCAATGAGGCAGTGGCTTTTATTGAAGTTAGTTGCTACAATATGCCATTTTGCAGCCCAAACCCACATATGTTTGTTCAAAAGTAAGTGTCATGGGATACAATGAAACTTATCCCAAGTAATGTTGCACAGGATAGCAGCCTAGACCCTATGCACACCTACTTGGGTGTAAATGCCATTGAATTCGGCAAGACACACCTAAATCTGTGCAGACCAGGGCTGTAAATTTTAGAAATTTCACTGAATTATGCTCAGAGTAGAAGCCCCGGGGGGAGGGGGGGAGAAATGGCCTAAACAAGCAAAGAGAACTTATTTCAGCTGCAATGCAACTATCTCAATTATACTGATTATGTTTGGTATTGTAACGCTGCATGCAAGAGGATCTGGGAGGGAAAAGGTTAAGAGAATTCTCTCACTGGGGTACACTTGGCAGTTGGCCCCGCCCTCTCATCCCTTAGATGCTGAGCCTCTTTGGCTATTGCTTGCCTTCTGTTTTCATCTTATGTAAGACTTCTCTCTCTTATCTGGGCTTGGAGCTGTAGCAAGTTAACCTTTTTGAAGTTAATCTGTCCACAATAAGTTAAATGTTCCTACATGAATATGTCATATAAGCTGTATTTCTATTTTCTCTTGTTACCATTAGAATCAGACCATTTTTGTAAGTGATTTGAATGGCAGTTTCCCTTAACCAGGAAACGTGAAGGATCAGGAGTACTGCAAAAAAGCTTCCAAGGCAAATGATTTAATTTTTTTTACATTAAACCCAATAGATTAAGCCCCACTAGAATCAATGGGATTTGCCTTTGCGTACAGCACATTGGATTGTTCAGTATGGTTCTTTATTCATTCTTTTTCTATGGCTAACTACATTCTACATAGGTCCTTTCCACACCGGGACAAGTTTTGCATGGTTTTCCCTCTGTTGGTGTGGCTGCTGATAAAGGGGAGGGCAAAACGAAGAAAAGAAACAAAACAGTGCAGAGGGGAAAGAATCTTTAATACTTTTGCAATCCCTCCGTGTTTCACTTGCAGCTTCATCCGGGGGGGGGGCGTAATCTACTGAAATAAAATATAAGAGAAGAGGCAAGATTATTTTCCCTCTGCACCATTTTGTTTCTTTTCTTCATTTTGCCTTGGTGCAGCCCCCTTTCCTCTTTGCTGATTAAGAGCAGCAACAAGGGGGCTTCCACATGGTGGGTTTCCTGCAGTTTCTCTGTCCCCAGGAGCAGCCCCACCACCACCTCCCCTGGGCCACCGGAGCTTTTGCAATTAAAAAGAACATTGGCAGAGGTGGTGGAAAGTGCCATCCAGTTGCAGTGACTCAGGGCGACCCCTGGTGGGGTTTTCAAGGCAAGAGACATTCAGAGGTGGTTTGCCATGGCCTGCCTGCCTCTGTGTAACAACCCTGGACTTCCTTAGTGGTCTCCCATCTAAATACTCACCAGGGCCAAACCTGCTTAGCGTCCGAGATCTGACAAGATCAAGCTAGGTAGTAAGTTAATATTCACTAAATTGTGGGAACAAAAGAAAATTCCATCTAGAAAAACCTTCTTAAGTAAGCTTAAGGGGTATTATATACTTATGAAATTAACAGCATATCAGAAAATGAAGATTTTATTAGTTCAGATATATTGTGGAAACAAGTTTTAAATCAAATGGAGCAAAAAATGCAATACTTTGTTTATATGTTACCTTTATTTATGTAACTTATTATTATTATTAGCCATTTTCTGCTGTAGTTTACATATATAATTACTTTCCAGCTACCAAACTGTATGAACACTATTGTATGAACACTATTGTATAATTATGAATTAAAATAGTACTTGAATATTGTTATACCAATTCAACATTGCACCAACATGTATAGCACATTCTCCACATTCTTCCACTGCACAGGTATGCCTTTGCTGTTATATTTCTGCAATGGCTGCAATGTTATATTTCTGCAATGTTATATTTCTGCAGTGTTATATTTCTGCAGTGTTATATTTCTGCAATGACTCACTTTTTAAATGAAAGCTGGGAGCTGGGATGATAAAGTGAAGGAGCTTTAGGGGGGAATTATTGGCAGGGGATGGGGTAACTATTCCTTTGTCTTCTGTCCCTTCTTCAGTCAGCAACACAACCAGGATTTTAGGGTCCTGGGGCTCCAAATGATTAAGAACGTAAGAACAGCCCTGCTGGGATCAGACTGGAGATCAATATAGTTCAGTGTCCTGTCTCACACAGCAGTCTGCCAGTACCCTGGAGGGCCAAACACACACGGCACAGAGGTTCTGCCCCCCCCCCTACTGCTGGCTGATTCTGCATTGGCTTTCCCCTTCGTTGTTTTAGGAAGCCCATGTTGGAACAGAAATGCTTCTCTGCAATGCATGCTGGTTTCACTTCCTTTGGTTATCGGGTTTTAGGGTAGCTTCCACACTCCATGCTACTTTCGAGTTCTTAGAGCCTCAGATTTTATTGTACCTTCTGCATAGATTTATGGCCATTTTATGGCCATTCGGGTGTGACTTTGCAGTCAGTACATTGTTGCCTCGAAGTGTTTGAATGTGGTTTTGAGCTGCACTTTTTCCTCCCAGTTGAGAAAATGTGGAGTGAATGCTAGACGCAGAATTGCCTGCTGCCTCCCAGCACTGGTATTCAGAGGTTTGCTGCCTCTGTAAATGGAGACAGCCCTGATGGAGCGCTCCTTCATGAAGCTGCCTTGCTCCCCTTTAAAGTTATCTATGCTTGTATTATTCACCACCACCACCACCCTATGGTGATGATGACTGTCCCCCTTGGGTTCCCATTGAGGAATAAAGTAGGGTATAAATGAGGTAAGTAAATAAAATCCCTTCCCTCTGTGTCCAGAACTGTTTGTTTGTGTCACCAAACTCTGTGATGTTGCTGACAACTGGCAGGAAGGCTTAAAGGGATAAGAGGATGGGTCATCCAGCAAAGAACAGAGAAGATGGCCAAACATCTGACAAGTCTAGCTGAATACAGTTCCCTTGACCAGCTAGCAAATATAACTTGTGAATGAACAGGGACACCCCTAGATTGATCCCCGGAGTCTACTTGACCTTAGGTTAGGAAATGAGTCATGATAATGGGATAACTAGACTCCAGAGTTCAAATAATCTCTTCCTCTTGTTTTTATTGGCTCTTTGTACTGTTCCTGTACACATGGGCAGAGCAAGAAGGAACCTGTATTCCAGAGTATACACCATTGGCCATAAGGTATTTAGATTATGCTAGGGAATGGGTTTGGCTTAGGGATGCTGGCCTCAAGGTGGGACCTGGGGTCCTCCAGAATTTCAGTTAATCTCCAGACTATAGATATTCATTCCCCTGGAGAAAATGAATGCATTGGAGGGTGGACTCTATGGCATTGTGCCCCAATGAGGTCCTTGTCCTCCCCAGGCTCCACTTCCAAATCTCCAGGAGTTTCCCAACCTGGAGCTGGCAAACCTACCCCCATCCCCCCCCCCAGGGGGGGAACCTGACAACCCTAATTTAGCTGTACTTCAGTGTTTATCCCCTCCCCTTTGCCTTTGTGTTTTGCCTTGTTTAACTGAATCTTCAATTAGGGTTGAGCCTGTTCCAATTTCTCCCTATGTTTTCTACTTGTGCCTATAAATAGGCTCCTTTCTTTTTAGTTGGAACATCTCCCCTGCTGTTTCAGCAACTGAGTCTTAGGACCTGGCCCTCATCTTAAACTACTGCTGGACAGTTCCTTTTTGCTTGTTAACTCACTGGTTCCTGTGTTGGTGGGACTAGAACTGGAGGGAAAAGGAAGAAGCAAGTAAGCACAATGGTTGTTAATGTGGTACCCAGCTATGATGTATGCATTTATTTACACTTAGAAAACTCTCCAGAGAGTTGCTTAAAGCAGCTAAGAGAATAAAATAAAACTGTTAAAACATAGCCATTAAAAGACAAAACCAGGCCAACACCATTAAAAACAAGCCAGGTCACAAAAAGAGCATGAAACAAACACTGAGCAGCCTAAAATTATGTCCATGAAATAATCCTTGGTCATCTGGTCTGCAAGAAACAGACCATAGAATAGGGGTGTCAAACGTAAGGCCCAGGGCCAGAACCGGCCCTTCCAGGGCTCTTTTGCAGCCCGCAAGCAACTGATGCAAGGGAGGGAGTACTGGGGGGAGAAGGCAGAGCCATTCCATTGTAGCTTCAGCATGGCCAAACAACCTCATCTGTAGCATTCAAGCATTGTGAGAGCATCTGCCCAACACTGGACTGCTGCATCTCCAGTCCGCCTATGTGGGTTTTCCTCTGCACCCCACTCCCAGCCCATGAGTCCTTGCAGTGAGGCTACACCAACTCAGAGCTTCCTAACTGCCGTCCTTTATACAGTTTCTATCTTCAGTACCTCACATTTTATGGCATACATGGCCTGGCCCGACAAAATGACATTTATGTCAGATACGGCCCTTGTAACGAATGAGTTTGACACCTCTGTCATAGAATGTTGAAAAGATTTAAAACCCTAGTTAAAAGCCTGGTAAAGAGGACTGTTTTAGCCTGAAAGCAAAGTCAGTGCCGGGCAGGCCTCACACAGGAGGATATTCCAAAGGTGAGGTGCCACCACTGAAAAAAACCTTGATTTGGCAATATATCTGAACCAATCCAATCTACTAGCCCTTGCTGTCAGAGATAGTCCTTACATTTTTTAAAAAAAAAACACCATGGAGATATAGAGATATAACAAGCATATAACTGTCTTTGACTCCATTCACACAAGTGGACACAGCAAATCCACACGAATCACAAGGAGAAAACCAGCCTTGCCACATGAGATGGATCAAAGTTGCAAGGGGGAGCCAAAAGGAAGCCCCAAGCCAAGGCAGCTCACCTGATAAAGGCTGAGTATTAGTTTTTCTAAATACTGATTTCTGACTTTGTGAGATTTTAAAAAGAATCATAGAATCATAGAGCTGTCTTCAAAGCAGCAAAATGGGAAACGTGAAAGAATTGCCAACTTCCTCAGGGCCTCATTGATTCAGTGAGGATGGCGAAATCCATTTCACCATTGACCTGTGATGCAATGCAGAGAGCCGCTAGAAGCCTTGGGAACGTAGGAAATTCACACCCTTCCTTTCATTTCTATTGTCTTGCTTATATTGGCTCCAGCCAAAACGAAAGCAGCTCAGTGACTCCCCTTCTCATCCAAAATAGACCTTTAGTTTCTTAAGAACAATGCACAAAAGGAACCGTGCGCCTTTAGCATTGCTTCAAGCTCATAAAATTTTATACTTGTTCATAGAAAATATTGATTTATTTATCCAGTTCATGCCAATTATATTTTCACCATAGTGGTTTGCTTTTTAATTTGTTGTCCTCAGGTTCACTTAAAATCCTTAAGTGTAATCTAATTCCTCCTGGCTTTCCTATTTAGATCTTTATTAGTAGTTTGGCCCTGCATGGATCATGAAGACCACAGAATGGGGCCGCTACTTACAGACTATGTACTTGGGGGACTCCCTAGGTATGCAGGAAATATGACTTTATGAAGTAGCCAAAAAAAATCCCTCTAAAGGTTCTGGCCTGAAGAGGATTGAGAATTCTCCAGGAAGATAGAATGTTTAGAGCCACCAGGTGCAACTTAAAGGAAAAAAGCTGTGGGGGAGGATAAATCAGTTTTCACAAGTCCTTGAGAGCTTAAAGAATCCTGGAGGAACAGATTTTGAGGGATAGCTGTAGGAGATATATCCAAATTGTTCCCTCCCTCATGATTCCTCATGGGTCCCCAGCAGATTTCATTTATTATCATTCTTACTCTGTATCTTCTTGATAATATTATTGTTATTATTACATTGATAGTTCCAGTGCTTACCCCAGCAAGGAGCTGAAATCTTCCTTTAAGGAGTGTCAGTGATCAGGTTGGATCCAAACAGTTTTTGGATTAGAGAAAAAGGGAGATCCCCCCACCCGACTACCAAAAAGGGATATGCTGCAGATCATGGGACCTGTGTGGATAACATGCCATGTGGCATGGGGCCTATAGTATGGAGGGGTGACACTGAGTGAAAAAGCTGGCTGGATCCAACCCAGCGTTTAGGGATTTCCTGGTTAGATAATGATTGTAGAGAATGCTGTGGTGGTTTATTTTATTACTTCCCTTGCACTTTTTGGCATACGAGTGCATCCATTCTCACAACAGTTCTCTCAGGCAGTCCATTACTATTTGTTTATTTGGTACATTTAAATACAGCCTTTCTGTCACTGAGTTCAAGGAAGTTTGCAAATCAAAATAAATACCAGTGACATGAAAAGGAAGAAGGTACGTAGACAACTTATGTAGATAACTTATGTAACTGCCCCATAATGGAACAGCCATCGAGACAGTTTCTGAAAGAGAGGAGCCAATGGCCACTGGACACAGGCAGGCCAATGAGAATAGAGGGGAGGGCCTTCAGGATGAGAGACAAGCCTTGCCTGGGGTCAACTGGTGAGCTCATGCTTTAAAGCAAGCCTTGCCATCAGTAGGATCAGGTCGTGTCATTCACACTGGCATTCAGATTATCAGATCCAATCATCAAATGTTTGCTCCCCTATACAAAAGACTCTGTGCACATTAAAATACGAGCATCATGTGTTTCAGGTTTGTTTTCTGGGTTTTTTGTGTTTTGTTTGTTTTTGCTGTTAGGTTTTGTTTTGCTTGGGAGCCAATTTTTTTAAAATCCAAAATAGTTCTTACAGTGTTTTTGTAGGGGACAGAGCCACAGGGTCAGGTCAATGGCAGAGCACATGGTTTGTATGCAGAGGTTCTCAGGTTCTGCAGATATGTCAAACATATGCCCTGGGGGGGTGGAACTGGCCTGTCCAGAGCTCTTATACGGCCCACAAGCAACTGAAGGAGAACCAGTCCAAATGTGGACCAGAAGGGCCTATATTAAGGTATTATACCCCCTGCTGGGTTCCCTCCCTTCCCCAAACAGGGTCTTCCCCCAGATCTTCAGGGATTGCCCAACCCAATGGATGGGCAGCCATTAGGGGCGAGGAGGCCTGGTTTGGCCCCGAGCTCTGCTGAGGAGGGGTATGGGTCATAGTCAGTGGTAAAATACCTCTGGTGCCTGGCATTACATTTTATGGCACATATGGCCCAACCCAGGGGTCATTTCGTAGAAAAAGAGGTGCAGGAGCTCATTAGCATAACTTATTTGCATATGCCACACCCCCTGACATCACCGGAAGTGTGTCAGAAGGCAACACCCACCACTCAGGCTTCACTGGACTGTTTTGGATTGACAGCTATTGGGGGAGGGGGACATGCAGATCTGTCCTCGCAGAGGAGGGAGAGCTTGTACCTGAAGGTGGGCCGGTGGGTGGCTCTGCAACTTACCTGGCTGCTTCTTCTTGCTCCTCGTGGCCCAACTGAGGGCTGCTGGGAGCAGGGGGCGGGGCTTGTTGCATGTGCCCGCCCCCTGGGCTCCTTACTGCCGGAGCTCCGCTCCTGTGCGCTCCCGCAGGAAATGACCCCTGGCCCAACCTGACAAAGTGACATTTATGTCAGATCCGGCCCTCGTAGCAAATGAGTTCAACACCTCTGATTTAGGGGTGCCAGGTGGGGCCTGGAGTTCTCCCGGAATTGCAATTGCCCTTCAGACTACAGAGATCAGTTCCCCTGGAGAAAATGGTATATCTGAAGGGTAGGCTCTGTGGCATCACATCTCTGCTGAGCTCAGGCTTCACCCCCAACAGGGCCGGCTCGCCCGCTAGGCGAGCTAGGCGCTTGCCTAGAGCGCAACGGCCCTCAGGGGCACCAAACTGCGCCCCACCCCCCCACCAAAGAGCCGCTGCTGCCCTGCGCGCCCCTCCACGGCCGAGCCAGACTACAACCCCGCAGGCCGAGGGCGGGCTCCCTTCCCTCCGCCACCTGCCCTGCCATGAGGGGGAGCGGCGGCGAGGGCGGGCTGCAGTGTGGGTGGGAGCCAGGCGCTGCGTTGGCGACCCAGCCGCTTGCCTGCCTGCTGGAGTCCAGGCTGCTGCGGGGGGAGGCGCGCACAGGGCGCTCGTCTGGAGCCCGGGCAGGAGAGCGAGGAGCGGAGGAGGAGGACCCCAGCCGGGGCGACCCTGCAAAGGACGGGGGCGCTGCGGTGCTCCGGGGAGGGGGGGCCACGCGGTGAGTGGGGACGGGACGGGGGACCTTGCAGGCAGCGGGAGGCGAAGACGCCTCTCAGGCTCTAATGCAGCGGCGCCCCTCCCCTCCATTGTGCGTCGTCTCCCAAGGCCTTGTCGCTTTGCGGCTGCCCTAGCAAACAGATGTCCTGGAATTCCCCCCTCCCCTCCTCCCTCGCAGCCTCCCCCTCCCGACTCTTCCCCCCCACAGCTGGCACCGGGCACCAAATGGCACCAAGATCCCCCTGGAGCGAACTTAGCTTCATAGTCTTGGGTGTATTTTATTTTTTAAAAAAACAACAACAACAACAACAACGCAGTGCGATTTTGACCGGCAGGAAGTGACCAATGCCAGTCTCGGGTCTTTATTTTTATTTAATTGATTTAAATTTTTTTTAAAAGAGGGAGAAGGCCAGAGGGACCTTTTGGGG
>NW_015163603.1:0-428 GCF_001447785.1 Gekko japonicus | reverse complement strand
AAGCAGCATGCAATGCAGAGGGGGATTTTGTCCTATGATGGAAAACACTTTAAAAAAATCACTAAATCTTGTGCAGACAGACAGACTGGTAAAACATTATGTCTGTGCTGGAATACCTTCATTGTTTGCCTCTTTATCCCCACGTTCAGTTGATGAAGAAGAAGAAGAAGAAGAAGAAGAGATTGGATTTATACCCCGCCCTTCACTTGGAGTCTCAGAGCGGCTTACAAACTCCTTTCCCTTCCCCTCCCCACAACAGACACCCTGTGAGGTAGGGGGGGCTGAGAGAGCTCTGACTGAAACTGCTCTTTTTCAAGGACAGCTGTGCCAGAGCTTGTGACTGACCCAAGGTGCCATTGGGTACCTTCAAACCCTATCACAGCCTGGGACCCACATAACTGGAAGGACTGTTTTCTCTCCCCGCAACA
>NW_015163602.1:255-448 GCF_001447785.1 Gekko japonicus | reverse complement strand
ATATTTTGCAGTGACAGTTTACGTTTACATGACTTTTGCAGGCAGGGGACAAGCATGGGGAAGAAGTGTGAGAACATGCATGCGCCCGAACATCTTGATGTCCGGTTCACAGCTGATTTGTATGCTGATCTGCTGAAGGCATTTGAGTCGAAAGAACAATACACCCAGACCTGGATAGCCCAGACAAGCTCAG
>NW_015163602.1:0-227 GCF_001447785.1 Gekko japonicus | reverse complement strand
AGGCGACCCTAGCAAGTACTCGGATGAGAGACCTCCAAGGAATACCAGGGCCAGGACGCAGAGGCAGTCCATAGCAAGCCCCCTCTCTGAACTGCCCGTGCCCCACTAGGGGTCGCCAGAAGTCAACCATGACTTCCTGGCACATACACATACAGATACAAAAGACTGACCAAAAAAAGAGAACAATATGATAAGATACCGCAGGTATCCCATTGAGTGTGGGGTAC
>NW_015163601.1:0-460 GCF_001447785.1 Gekko japonicus | reverse complement strand
ATTTCCCAATCAATAACCATCCCTAACAAGTGGATAGCTCAATGGAAGTGCCAACCCGGTGTGCTGCGGCGGTGTAAAAGGCAAACGTGATATTAAGGATCTCATAAGCACTGAGGTCAGGGACACAGAATTGCCTGACTCTCCCTGGCCCGAGAGACGTTGGCCATTACTAGAGCCAGGGCCTTTTCAGTGGCAGCTCCACACTGATGGAATGAGCTCCCAGAGGACATCAGGGCCCTGCGGGACCTTTTACAGTTCTGCAGGGCCTGTAAAACGGTCAATGCCATCAAACTGAAGCCGCCCCCGCAGAACGAGCCGCTGGAACATACTATGGCTCGTATGATACACTGCTGGATATCGCCTTCCATTATGGGACTGCATACCGAATGCCGCATCAGTTGCATAACTCTTATTAGCCTTTTGTGATGTTGTATAGGTTATTTATGTGTAATTTATTGCA
>NW_015163600.1:0-460 GCF_001447785.1 Gekko japonicus | reverse complement strand
CCCGAAGCCTGTGTCTTACAGGTGGCCATGGTAGTTTCAGAGCAGGGGACAAAAGTCCAGTATGAGGCGTCAGAATCACTGCCTCCCACCGTCCCCCACTACCTGGGCCAATAAAGGAATGGTTAGGCCTGCCAGCCTCCAGGAGAGCCAGTTTGGTGTAGTGGTTAAGAGCACGGACTCTACTCTGGGAGAACTGGGTTTGATTCCCCACTCCTCCACATGGCGGCTGCTGGTGTGACTTTCGGTCAGTCACAAGTTCTTTCAGAAACTGTTTTTTTTAAATTCGTTTTGCTTCGTATCTTTGGGGGGAGGGCGGGGTTTGAGGAGAGGAGGGACTTCAGTAGGATATAATGGCACACACACACTACACTTGATCTTAGGCTGCGGTTACACTGACCTCTTACCGCGACTTGCTCATGCTGTCGGTTCATCCGCGACTTTTTTTTATCAGATGAAAACT
>NW_015163599.1:186-460 GCF_001447785.1 Gekko japonicus | reverse complement strand
TCCATTGCAGAAAACCATATAAACAGAGGCCATTGGACAAACAAGAGAACAATTCTGGATTCTCTGAGCAGGTTGTTACATATAGAGCCATGGACCATCAACTTAGATGAAATTGAAAGGATTTTTCAGATTTTTTATACCATAAGGATACTTTTAAAATTTAACAGCCAGTGAAGGGTCTTCTGGTAAATAGTTGTATGATGATTCTGGTGATTATTGGGTGGCTGATGCCCATGACCTAGGACTTCCTAGTTGGGCTATAAAAAGGAGGCAG
>NW_015163599.1:0-176 GCF_001447785.1 Gekko japonicus | reverse complement strand
GGTTGCATCAGTTCAAGCCCTTGAGTTGCCATCCAGCTCCCTGGGTAAATATTTTTAAGGATTTTGAGGATCTGCCGGGCATTTATTTGTCATGGAAGGTTAGGGAATGTATCCTAGATGATTATTACATTGATGTGTTTACCCTCATAAAATCTGAGCCTGAGGATGGTAAGCAA
>NW_015163598.1:308-463 GCF_001447785.1 Gekko japonicus | reverse complement strand
AAACACCCTATAAGATGCTCTTGTAGCTTTGTCAGAATTTATGGAATTCACTGCCACATAGGTGGTGGCAGCTACAAGCATGGACGGCTTCAATAGGGAATTAGATAAACATATGGAGCAGAGATCCATCAGTGGCTATTAGCCACAAGGTATAG
>NW_015163598.1:0-280 GCF_001447785.1 Gekko japonicus | reverse complement strand
GGTGCTTGGGGGGGGGGTCAACAGTGGGGGGGCTTCTAATGTCCTGGCCCCACTGCTGGACCTCCTGATGGCCCCTGGTATTTTTGGTCACTGTGTGACAGAGTGTTGGACTGGAAGGGCCATTGGCCTGATCCAGCATTGGCTTCTCTTATCTTCTTATGACCTCATTTTGGGATATTGCGTACAGGTCTTGAAGCCATATCCAGCTGCCTGAAACTGAATACTGCAGAGCTGGAGAATGTACTGAAAAGGGCAACCAAGATGATGAAGAGGTAGGAGC
>NW_015163597.1:0-463 GCF_001447785.1 Gekko japonicus | reverse complement strand
ACCTTTGGCGGGGAGCCACGGGTTCGCCAAGGGAACACTGCGCTTCCCAGATGTTGGGGCGAGATCGCACCCAGAAAATCTGCGGGACTCCCATACCTCTCCCACGGCAACTTTGCCATGTGCCTCTGTTTGCTAAACCATGCTCATGTTACTGAGATGGCATGGAATTCAGCTACTGTGAAGAGCTACGGGAGGATCTCCGCAAATTGAGCGAGTTGGCAACAATGTGGCACAAATATAGATAAATATATGGTGATGCACACTGGAACAACGCACCCCTCCCCCGGATTTTAAGTACATGCTAATACATTCTGAACTTGCTGAGACTGAGAGGGAAAGATTTTTTTGGGGTTATAAGTAGATAGTTCAATGAAAATGTACTGCAGCTTTGAAAAAGGCAAAATCTGTGCTGAGGAAAGGGACTGAAAATAAGACTGGCAGAATTCTAATGCCAGTGTGGCCT
>NW_015163596.1:0-470 GCF_001447785.1 Gekko japonicus | reverse complement strand
GTAAGGCACGGATGTGTGTGCAACTTAGTCCCGAAAGATGTAACAAGAGGATATATATGTTGGACACTGTATGCAAGATCTGGGAGGAAAAGGGTTAAGAGGAGGAGGAGATTGGATTTATACCCCGCCCTTCACTACCCAAAGGAGTCTCAGAGTGACTTACAAACTCCTTTCCCTTCCTCTCCCCACCACAGACACCCTGTGAGGTAGGTGGGGCTGAGAGAGCTCTGACAGAAACTGCTCTTGTTCAAGAACAGCTGTGCCAGAACTATGGCTTGCCGAAGGTCATCCAGCAGGTGCAAGTGGAGGAGTGGGGGAATCAAACCCGGTTCTCCCAGATTAGAGTCCATGCACTTAACCACTACACCAAACTGACTCTCTTAAGAGACTTCTCTCATTGGGGGACACTAGGCAGTTGGTCCCACCTCCTCATGGGTTAGATGTTGGCAGGGGTCATTTTGTAGAAAAAG
>NW_015163595.1:0-476 GCF_001447785.1 Gekko japonicus | reverse complement strand
AGCCTCCTAGTTAGATGTTCCCTGTGGGTAGGTAGGCAAACTAATGAAAAACAATTAAGAACATTTGAACATAAGAGAAGCTAATGTTGGATCAGGCCAATGGCCCATCCAGTCCAACACTCTGTCACACAGTGGCCAAAAATACCAGGTGCCACCAGGAGGTCCACCAGTGGGGCCAGAACACTAGAAGCCCTCCCACTGTTGCCCCCCTCCAAGCACCAAGCACCAACTGTGATTGCTTCTATCACAGAAGAAAAACACTAACAGAGAAATTCTATCCTGCCCATATATTTGTGTAGAAGGACAGCATCACCTCTCTGTCCTACAC
Organism: Gekko japonicus; assembly: GCF_001447785.1. Lineage (NCBI taxonomy): Eukaryota > Metazoa > Chordata > Lepidosauria > Squamata > Gekkonidae > Gekko > Gekko japonicus. The sequence continues at coordinate 148 of NW_015163595.1, read as the reverse complement.
CAATGGGGGTGGGGAACCAAGGCTAGCATAGCATTGGCACTCTTGGGCCAACAGAATGGTGTCGGGGGGCTACTGACAGCTCACAAGGATTACCATGGGCAGGAGAGGTGATAAAGATAAATCTTACACTCACCTGAAAGCAGGCTTG
>NW_015163594.1:309-473 GCF_001447785.1 Gekko japonicus | reverse complement strand
CCAGCTCTGACGTAGGTCAGTCATTTTTGCCTGAAACGAGTGTGTGTGCGTTTGTGGGGCGAAGCTTCTCTCTCCTGGAAGTTCTTATTCTCCTCCATAGGTGACTAAGGACCCCATCTTATGTACGCTCAGGAAACAAGCCCCATCGGGCCTTCTTTACCTCT
>NW_015163594.1:0-152 GCF_001447785.1 Gekko japonicus | reverse complement strand
TGGGCTTTTTATACAAAAAAAGCCCTGGGGCTGCTTCTCAGCCCAGAGCTGACAACCCTAGACAAGATTAAGGGCCTTGGGGGAGGGCGGGGTTTGCTCTTTGCAAGCTGGTTTAGAGTCCCAGCACCCCAAATTGTGCCACCCCAGCACAG
>NW_015163593.1:0-479 GCF_001447785.1 Gekko japonicus | reverse complement strand
CCTCGGTCTCTGCGCCATCCTCGAAGTGGGCTTCCGCTGTGTGACGCGGTGGCTGGGCCCGACTGGAGGCTTTGGAGCGACAGGCCCCGACAACGTGGCCAGTTGCCCTCAATTCCGACAAACGGCGCCTCAAAACCTGCATGCATTTCTGTCGTGCTGGTCCCTGCAACTGGCACACCCTGGAGCTGCTGCACCGGGCTGCTGGCGGGTGGAGCTCGTGTTCGCGGCTGGGGTGCGGTGTGGTGCTTGGGTGCGGTGGACCTCCGCTCTGTCGAAGTCTGCTGGCAAGGTGATGGCTGCCTGGTGCGTGGTGGAGACCGTTGGGTGGGACCTCTCCCACGCGGTGGCGGTGGCGATGGCCGACACTATGGTGACTGTCTCCCCCTCCATTATACGTCGCCGCAGCTTCTCTTCCTGTAGACCGGTGACGAAACGGTCTCACAGGGCCAAGTCCAAGTGTCCCTCGAACTTGCATTCGG
>NW_015163592.1:0-488 GCF_001447785.1 Gekko japonicus | reverse complement strand
GGGTCTTCATATAGTTCATATAATTCCAGGTAGTTTATTTGTAATTTCAAACAGAGGAGCTCTTACTTCCCTGAAAGGTGCCGGCGTGGTGAGAACAGTCAACACTGGGAAGCTCAATGGGGTTTTTTAGAGGAGTTCAGGGGTTCCTAAACTCCACTGAGCTCCCCAAAGAGAAGCACAGAGCAAGGGGCTCTATCGGGGCTCCCCACAAGTGGCAGCAAGTGGGTAGGAGTCCTTTGATCGCTCTGAGGCAAGAACTGATCACCTGTGACCACCCGAGCAAGGGGGAGAAGCAGAAAACTTCAACTGAACTTCTTAAAAACAGCAACACCGTGAGTAAATGTACAAGCAACAACATCAGATACTCCCCAGTGATCAAGCCCCCTTTAAATCTATTGAAAACACAAAGGATTAGAGGGGTGAAGAATTTTTTCCCTTCCCCCCTCTTTCCTCAAGCGTCTAAGAAAAGATCTGAAAGTGTTCTTTAA
>NW_015163591.1:205-480 GCF_001447785.1 Gekko japonicus | reverse complement strand
TTTTTGTTGCTGTTGAATTACAGTCCTGAGCTAGGGTTGCCAAGTCACTTATGTTGTGCAGTGGGGGAGAGTTAGTCCTGGTCCGGGAGATTTGCACACATGCAAAGCATGTGCCCGGTATGATGACATCACCTGGAAGTGACGTCATCACATTGGGCATGTTGCAGGGCGATACTCTAGCAATCAGCCTGGAAACTCTATGGTACCATAGAGTTTTCCGGCTGATTGCTAGAACGTCAGCCAGTGACGTGCCTAACGTGATGATGTCACTTCCA
>NW_015163591.1:0-190 GCF_001447785.1 Gekko japonicus | reverse complement strand
GAGCCAAAAGTGGGCTTGTGGGGGATGGGTTCCCCCCCGCCAGCCTAATCTAGACTGGCGGGTTGAGGGCCCTTTGGGTGGGCAAACACCCACACACAACCGGGGGGACTTGGCAGCCCTGTCCTGTGCCTAGGTATATTTCCATTAATGCTGTGCTATGTTTTTACCATACTGACACCTTTATGATACT
>NW_015163590.1:390-483 GCF_001447785.1 Gekko japonicus | reverse complement strand
ATATCTTAGATATTATTTATTTTATCATGCGGCGTGAAGGTAAAGGTTCCCTTGCTTGAAAGCCAGTCGAGTCCGACTCTAGGGTTGCGGTGC
>NW_015163590.1:0-346 GCF_001447785.1 Gekko japonicus | reverse complement strand
TCATGTGGCCGGCATGACTAAACACCAAGGCGCACGGAATGCTGTTACCTTCCCACCGAAGTGGTACCTATTTATCTACTTGCAATTTCTTGCTTTCGAACTGCTAGGTTGGCAGGAGCTGGAACTAGAGACGGGAGCTCATTCCATCATGCGACACACTCGGGTCTCGAACTGCTGAACTACCGACCTTCCACAGCCTGCAGTTCGGCGTCTTAACCACTTGAGCCACCGCAGCTCCATCATGGGGCGTACCCCTGATATATACCAAATTTGAGCCTGATAACTATAATACAATATCAGAAAAAAACCTGCTATGATATGGGTGTGATCACACGAGCAGTTTGGC
>NW_015163589.1:0-484 GCF_001447785.1 Gekko japonicus | reverse complement strand
CCCTCATAGCAAAAACAAAAAGAGGAGGGTTTATAATCAATGCACCCTCTAAGCTATGGAGTCTTGTGAGCAAAAATCCTACTTTGTGAGCTCCTGGCATTATTGAGCGAGCCATTTGGCTCCTCCATAAATTAGTCTGCTCTGGGGCCGTCCTTCCTGAGCTAGGACAAAAATCTGTGAGCCAGAGGCTAAAAAAAATGTGAGCTAGCTCACACGAACTCAGCTTAGAGGGAACACTGATTACAATATCAACGTATCAATTGGATGTGATCCATCGAGAAGCAAGTCATTAGCACAGATAAACTCAATTACCGGGAACCAAGTTTGAATGGAGACAGACATATCGGAGCTTTCATTGCTTGTGGAGAAACGATCTAGTATCTTTTCCATTATGGACATATCCCAGGTTGCTCTGCAGTTGCCGTCACACCTCAGCCGTGCGCAGGTAAACGTTTGTGGAGTCCCTTCTGGCTGCTGTTCTTCT
>NW_015163588.1:0-493 GCF_001447785.1 Gekko japonicus | reverse complement strand
CGCCTGATGGGCACACGGGGAAATGCCAGGGAGCTGGAAGGGTTCGCTTAGAGATCAGGTGTGTGGGAAACACCAGCTCCCTGCACTTAAAGGGAGCCCATTTAAGTGCAGGGAGGGGTGGCTGCGGGTGTTGGGGCTTGGAGGCGGGGGTTCCCTCCACAAGCAGCCGCCTCGCGGCAGGTAGAACCCCCCCAAAAGGAGGGGATCTAAAAGGAAGGGCCCCCTGCCAAACTGGGGGGGGGGTTGGCAACCCTAGTGAGCTTCCACAGCAAGATGGGGATCTAAACCTGGGTTTCACAAACCTCACTCTGAAGTTCTGACCATTATACTACACTGACTTTCATAAGGTGGCTTCTGTTGAACAGTGTCAAGCAGCCAGGCCTAGTTGAATCATGCAAGTCAGGTGGTATCAGATCACCCAGAGGGTGCTACTAGGCCTAGATTTGCCAACGTCCAGGTGGGAACTGGAGATCCACCAGAATTACAACTGAAC
>NW_015163587.1:265-486 GCF_001447785.1 Gekko japonicus | reverse complement strand
GTGTTCATGCACACTTTTTCAAATACATTAAAATGGTAGGTAAGGTTCAAGCTTATAGACAGGGGCTGAGCAGCAAATTAACATGTACCATGATGAAGATGTGCAAGGACAAAACAAACTAACGAGCTAAGGTTATAAGGTCAACAGTGGTAAAGCAATAAGTATGTCAAAATAGCAGATAAATGTGTAAAGGTAACTTTTCTAATTGTGGGAAGTAAACT
>NW_015163587.1:0-224 GCF_001447785.1 Gekko japonicus | reverse complement strand
GAGGTCACTTAAACAGCATTTCCCCCCCTTTTTCCCTTTGTTGGTCTTAAAAGTGCCACTGGATTCTAAATTTGTTCTACCGCTACAGACCAACCCGGCTGACCACCTGGATCTACTACGTAACCTAACATGCAGAAGACTCTGGGGCACAGATGCAAGGAGATAAGTCTACAGGTGAGGCACTCCAGAGGGAAGAGGTGGGTGCCTCCCCTTGAAGACTGTTC
>NW_015163586.1:0-490 GCF_001447785.1 Gekko japonicus | reverse complement strand
AAAACAGTCCTACACTGTGGTTTTAGACTTTTGGTTTTGTTTTCAAGTGTTTTTAATGTATTTTATTAAGATTCTAAGCTCCTTTGAGTGCCATAGGAAAAAAGACAGCTAATATTTCAAATAACTAAATAAAGCCCAAATTCTTCCTGGAAACCTACTAAATGGAGGCCACTGTACCTTGGTCCCATGATGAGAAGACAGTCACGGTGGAAAAGACAAGGATGCTTGGAAAAGCGGAAGGCTTTGGAGGTCACCTACTCCTGGGGTTGCCAGAAGTCGGAAGTGACCCGAGGGGGCACCGCACATCTTGCAGGATTGCTGTGAGCATACTTAGGTCGACATTATTTCCGCAACCTCATTCTTCTCTCTCCCATTCTGCTCTCACAACAGTCCTCGGAGGTGGGCCCGAGGTCACTCAAGGAGCTCGCGCGGCAGAGCAAGAAGGCCGACCCGGTCACATCAGGGCCTCGCCTGACCCTCCGCCCGCTCT
>NW_015163585.1:0-496 GCF_001447785.1 Gekko japonicus | reverse complement strand
TGGCATTAGAAACACATTGTTTTTTTGGGGGGTATGTCGTAACGCAGTAGCATTTGAGCATCTATTTACACAGGGTTTGCAACACTCTTCACTCTTCACTTTCTGCCATTAGAGTGGTATCGTCTGCATATCTGAGGTTGTTGATTTTCCCCCCAGCAATCTTAATTCCCGCTTGTGATTCATCCAGGCCAGCATTTTGCATGATGTACTCTGCATATATATTAAATAAGCAAGGTGACAATATACATCCTTGTCGTACTCCTTTTCCTATGCTAAACCAATCAGTTGTTCCATATCCGGTTCTAACTGTTGCTTCTTGACCCTTATACAGGTTTCTCAAGAGACATGTGAGGTGGTCTGGTACTCCCATCTCTTTAAGGACCTGCCATAGTTTGTTGTGATCCACACAGTCAAAGGCTGTGCTCAGCCTAGTGACCCAGTAAAGAAGGGCAGGAAATGAAAAAGAAAGTGAGGACTACAATGGGGATCTGAGAGG
>NW_015163584.1:394-494 GCF_001447785.1 Gekko japonicus | reverse complement strand
ACAGCTTAGAGGGAACATTGGACTCCACCGCTTAGAGGGAGCATCGGTAGTAACCAGTGTTCCCTCTAAGCTGAGTTGGTGTGAGCTAGCTCATGGTTTT
>NW_015163584.1:0-153 GCF_001447785.1 Gekko japonicus | reverse complement strand
GCCCCCAAAACTTCTGGCTTTCCTCGAAGCACTCCAATCCTTCAGACGCATCGATTGCCTTTTTCGGGACCTCCTTTTCAATATAAGGGGATCTTTTTGAGGAGCGGGGAGGCCAGAAAGGCTTGGGATATTCCAAACACAGCCCACACTGTC
>NW_015163583.1:335-494 GCF_001447785.1 Gekko japonicus | reverse complement strand
CCTGATAACAGTATGATAGCCAGTTGGCTATTTTCTGAATACGACAGAAGTTGTTTGAATAAAAGGTGAAGAAGAAGAAGAAGAAGAAGAAGAAGAAGAAGAAGAAGAAGAAGAAGAAGAAGAAGAAGAAGAAGAAGAAGAAGAAGAAGAAGAAGAAGA
>NW_015163583.1:0-239 GCF_001447785.1 Gekko japonicus | reverse complement strand
TGAGAGCACTCTGACACAAACTGCTCTTTTTCAAGAACAGCTGTGCCAGAGCTTGTGACTGACCCAAGGTCACATCAGCAGGTGCAAGTGGAGGACTGGGGAATCAAACCCGGTTCTCACAGATTAGAGTCCGCACACTTAACCACTGCACCAAACTGAAGTTGAGCACGTCAACTGATCCAATTCCACTGTAGGTCTGGTGACCACCCAAGAGAGTCAAAGATAAAGTCTGATGTTAA
>NW_015163582.1:383-496 GCF_001447785.1 Gekko japonicus | reverse complement strand
GGCTAGCCTGGGCCATCCAGGCCAGGACATAATTAGAGTTATTAGAAGAAGAAGAGAGAGGAAGGGGAGATTGGATTTATACCCCGCCCTTCACTACCCGAAGGCGTCTCAGA
>NW_015163582.1:0-279 GCF_001447785.1 Gekko japonicus | reverse complement strand
AGAACCATGGCTTGCCCAAGGTCATCCAGCCAGGTGCAAGTGGGGGAGTGGGGAATCAAACCCAGTTCTCCTAGATTAGAGTCCACGCACTTAACCACCACAGCAAACAGTTAAAAATCTGATGAGGCAGCTAGCTATCCTCTGAATCATTCATCCCATTTGTGTCCCACACTGAGATAAAATCTACGGCACCTTGTCCGGTGATTTTTAAAGCCACCAATAATTCCCATAAGGTTTTTCTCTGTAATCTCACAATTGTTATTTTATTTATTTATTTAT
>NW_015163581.1:389-497 GCF_001447785.1 Gekko japonicus | reverse complement strand
TGGCCAACCCTGCTTAGCTTCCAAGCTGTAACAAGCTTGGGCTAGTCAGGGCTATTGAGAGAAAAGCAACATGTGGATTAAAAATGCAGCCAGATTAGATTCGTTTGT
>NW_015163581.1:0-241 GCF_001447785.1 Gekko japonicus | reverse complement strand
TTGCACGTGGCATATGTGGTTTGCAAACCATGGACTGTCACAAACTTTTTTTATGCTAGATCAACTGGTTCAGTTCATGAAGTTTGTAATATGGTAGAACACCCTCCCCCAGCATGCTAGGGACACCAAACTCATAGGGAGTTTCTGGCTGATTCTCTTTTACCTGTCTGACAAATTTGGTGATTATTGGATTTACGGAGTCTGACTTATGACCTCCCAAAGTAGGTACCCCCAGGAAAGT
>NW_015163580.1:293-498 GCF_001447785.1 Gekko japonicus | reverse complement strand
GCTGATTATTACCAAATTATATATAAACTAGGGGAGACTATGATAATGCTCACCAACAGGAAAGGACAACTCACTTGCAGAACAAGAAGAAGAAGAGATTGGATTTATACCCCGCCCTTCACTTGGAGTCTCAGAGCGGCTTACAAACTCCTTTCCCTTCCCCTCCCCACAACAGACACCCTGTGAGGTGGGTGGAGCTGAGGGA
>NW_015163580.1:0-256 GCF_001447785.1 Gekko japonicus | reverse complement strand
TGCCAGAGCTTGTGACTGACCCAAGGTCACATCAGCAGGTGCAAGTGGAGGAGTGGGGAATCAAACCTGGTTCTCCCAGATTAGAGTCCACGCACTTAACCACTACACCAAACTGGCTCTCACAACTGATTTCTATCTCTGGGTTGTGCAAACGATGGGATTGGGAATACCTATGTGCTGAGCTCCCCATCAGTGCTAAAACCAGAACACAATTCAGCTACATGAATAGATGTAATTTAGAAGTACAGGTTTTCAA
>NW_015163579.1:0-743 GCF_001447785.1 Gekko japonicus | reverse complement strand
TTTGCTTTTCCATTTGCTTCTCTAGATGCGTTTCTATCTGAGTTCCCATCGCCTGGATCGCCTCAGTCATCCTCTTTTCCATAGCTTCCATTGCAGCCTGCATCTCCTTCTTCTCCTTTGCTGACATTTTAGGTGTAGAGATTGAGGCTGTTCTGGGTCTTGCTGCTGCGGCTGCAGACGCTTCTGAGCCTGTTCTTGTTCTTCTGGTCTCCGTTTTGGCAAATTACACTTTTTTCACTTTAAAAAATCATTTTGGTTATAATGTCCAAAACCTTACATGCGCACAGGCTGATCACCTTCTTTTCGTTTAGCTCAGATAGTTTTAAAACCTTTAAAAAAGCAATTTAGTTTCGGGTCCTCCACAAAATGTCGGGCGCTACTTCTCTATGGTTTTTCCGGGAAGAGTAGGTCGGTTTTACTGTTCCGGGTCCCGTCTGTGCGCTTATGCTTACATCCGGTTCCCCGCTTGTCCTCTTCCGACTCCTTCCGGTTGTTCCAATCCTCTCTAGGATCGGTATTCACTGGTTGTCTGTCGTCGGAAGAGATTTATTGGTACTCTGTCCCTTTTCTTCCCGCGATAATTCTCGTCAGTTTCGTTTTTCAGTTGCGCGCTTATCTCTAGCTAGCCGCAAGAATGTTCAACAATAGCGTTTTTCCCGTTTTTAAAGCCTTAAATCAATTTTTTTTTTTGGAATTAGTCTCTGGGTTCATCTGCTCGTTATCCGCTCAACCGCTCAGTTCAA
>NW_015163578.1:581-754 GCF_001447785.1 Gekko japonicus | reverse complement strand
CATCTTCTCACACTGGGGCTGTGATTGTCAGGGCACTTGGCAATTGGGGAACCGGCCTTGTTGAAGAAGTCTGGGATGGGAAGCTCCTTCATGGACAGGGGCAGTGTCTCGGTGGCAGAGCCTCTGCTTGGCATGCAGAAGGTCCCTGGTTCAATCCCCGGCACCTCCAGTTA
>NW_015163578.1:0-194 GCF_001447785.1 Gekko japonicus | reverse complement strand
CCAGGTTCAATCCCCGGCATCTCCAGTTAAAAGGACCAGGCAGTTGGTGATGGGAAAGACCTCCGCCTGAGACCCTGGAGAGCGGCTGCCAGTCTGAGTGGACAAGACTGACCTTGATGGACCCAAAATCTGATTCAGTAGAAGGCTGTTTCATACATTAAGGGCGGGAAACAATGCTCCCTCTAAGCTGTGGA
>NW_015163577.1:367-756 GCF_001447785.1 Gekko japonicus | reverse complement strand
AGTTCCCACCTGGAAGCTGGCATCCCTATCTAGACCTTGGGTTCTGTTACTAGAGAGTCGACATGGAATGTTTCCTTCAAGAGTTGATAAGCAGTAATTCATAAGAATTGGGACTGCTAAATGTTCAGATAAAGCAAATGTTGTGAAACTAATTGTTTTCGTTGTGCAGTATGCGTTGTTGTTGTTGTTCAGTCGCACAGTTGAGTCCAACTCTTCGCGACCCCATGGACCAGCTCTCGCCAGGCCCACCGTCCTCTGAAGTTGGCTCAATTTCATGTTCGTTGCATCAGTGACACTGTCTAACCATCTCATCCTTTGCCGTCCCCGTCTTCTTTGACCTTCAATCTTTCCCAGCATCAGGGTCTTCTCCAGTGAGTGCTCCCTTCTCA
>NW_015163577.1:0-301 GCF_001447785.1 Gekko japonicus | reverse complement strand
TTTTAGGATTGACTGATTTTATCTTCTTGCCGTCCAAGGGACTTTGAAGAGTCTTCTACAGCACCATAGTTCAAAAGAATCTATTCTTCGGTGCTCGGCCTTCCTTATAGTCCAGCTCTCGCAGCCATACATGACTACTGGGAATACCAATGCTTTGACCATGCAGACTTTTGTTGGCAGGGTGATGTCTCTACTTTTTATCATGCTGTTTAGTTTCGCTGGGAGCAGTATGCGTTAGCGTGTGAGCAGTAATAGAAGAACATTTTCTACATAATTACTACAGTAAACGTTTTTGCACCTT
>NW_015163576.1:0-757 GCF_001447785.1 Gekko japonicus | reverse complement strand
TTTTTCTACAAAAAGAGCCCTGATTTGTACAGATGATTTGCACAGTATTGATCAAAAGGCATATCGAAAACTGTCAGCATGGGCGCACGATACAACCATATACACGGTGGAAAGCAGACAAATGAAACAAAAAAAGTCACAAAATAGGGATCAGGAGTTTTTGTTGCGATAAAGGGACACATTTCTGGCCTGAATGGCCCAGTGTAGTCTGATCTCATCAGATCTTGAAAGCTAAGCAGGGTCGGCCCTGGTTAGTACTTGGATGGGAGACCACCAAGGAAGTCCAGGGTTGCTATGCAGAGGAAGGCCATGGTGAGCCACCTTTGAAAGTCTGTTCCCTTGAAAACCCTCCAGGGGGTGCCATAAATCAAATGCAACTTGGTGGCACTTTCCACCACCCCCAAATGAAGCATGCTGGATTCAAGCAAACATCTGATTAAAGCTGAAATGAAACGTTGTAACGTATCAAAATCCTCCAGACTTTTCAAAACTTCACATTCGGATTTGTGGCCTTTATTCGGCAGATGGTGTCCCATCTATCATGCTACCTAGCTTTGGTCAAACATCTTCCAATAGCAAACTAACTGATGCAGCAGCCACATCGCTCACTCACAACTTTAATGCCAGGAGCTCACAAAGTAGAATTTTTGCTCACAAGACTCCACGACATAGAGGGAACATTGCCCAACACTATATGTTTGGGTTCAGCGTGCATATTACAACCTAACATTTCATCAACAAACTGATCCAGGAAGCC
>NW_015163575.1:391-757 GCF_001447785.1 Gekko japonicus | reverse complement strand
TTAGAGTACAAAAGTAGATTTTGAAAAGAAAAGTACCTTCAACTGTGTCAGTGTTCCGGGAGACTAAGACATTTTGTAACACATTGCAATACAGAGGAATTTCACATTACCCTTTTTAACCCATTTTGAAGCCGTTTTTGATCCGTCGTGGAGTAAACCGGTATAGGGCTGCCATTTCACACATGGCTTTCCCCTTCCGGTAAAGAGCTGGATCTGAAGTGGTTTGCCATTTCAGACTGCACCACTTTTTCCCCACCGTTTTCCGCCCACGCAGGCGATCTTCGGCTTTTTTTTTAACGTTCGCTTTATAGCGCTATAGCACTATAACAAAACACTCCAGGCATTCCAATGGCATTGATATACTGC
>NW_015163575.1:0-298 GCF_001447785.1 Gekko japonicus | reverse complement strand
AAGTTGGCACACCTGGTTTTAATATGTGAACAGGCAGATTGACAGGTAAAACGCTTCAGCCCCATTTCCTAAACGGGACAGAAGCGTTTGTGTCTGAAATTACAAATATATTCCAGTAGGGAACCGGTTCTAAAACGGTTCTGTCTAAAATGACAGACCAGAAACCATTTGGGAACCGTTTCTCTTCCAGATTATATCGTCTGTCTGAAATTCCTCAATGTTTATATGCCGTCAGTAACAATATACAAAACATACTATAACATAACCTGACATACAACCGTTCAATCAATGCAATGGA
>NW_015163574.1:0-509 GCF_001447785.1 Gekko japonicus | reverse complement strand
CTCCAGGAATTTCCCAACCCAGAGCTGGCAACCCTACAAGTTCTGGCCTTAATGGCTTTGCACCAATCCAGGCTTCAGGCCGCCACCGAGGACAATCCTTTGCTTAAGGATTCTGCTGCACAGACCAGCTGCCCATCTTCGACGGCCACAATTTTCCAGCGGTGATGCCTTCGGGGGTCTGTTTTCTAACAGGAAACAGGGCTGATCCCCGCGGGACCCGTTTATCACTTTCCTGACAAAGTCATTGTTAATTATATTCAGATTGCCTTCGCCTCTCTCACCCTCTCCTCCTTCACCCCATGTGTAGCTTCCCAGGGACGTCCCCTATTCCCTTGTCTGCTCCGGGACAATTAAGGCCGTTTCTTGTAGACATAAAATTAAAGGGGGGGGGCCTTTCTCTGAGTGATGTCATTCTAGCAGATGAACCGAGACACTCACAGAAGATGGAGAGAGAGAGCTCGGAACCATGAGAAGGCTGGACATAGATCCAGGTGGTCAGCTGTGTTGGT
>NW_015163573.1:575-758 GCF_001447785.1 Gekko japonicus | reverse complement strand
TCTCCAGGCTCTCAGGCAGAGGTCTTTTGCATGACCTACCATCTAATTCTTTTAACTGGAGATGTCAGGGATTGAACCTGCATGCAAAAAGAGGAGGCTTTTTCACTAAGCCACAGCCCCTCCCCAAAGACTTCCCATATGAATGAAAGAAAAGAGGCTTCCTGTATGAATTGGGGGGGGGGT
>NW_015163573.1:0-494 GCF_001447785.1 Gekko japonicus | reverse complement strand
AGATTTTAATTTTCCTGCTACATTTCAAGGCAACGACTACATTTTAAGGCAACGGTCCCCAATCTTTCTGAGCCTGTGGACATCCTTCGCATTCTGAAACAGTGTGGTGGGCGCGGCCACAAAATGGCTACAGCTAAACAGCTGCCACAGGAGACACAGCCAGTCACAAAATGGCTGCCACCACAATTTACCTTTAGTCACACAGTGAAGTTCCTTATGCTGTAGTGGAAGTTGCTGCCAAAGGATCATTTAACAAAATCCACACAGCCAAAAAATCTCCAGCAGCCAATCAAGAAGCTTTGCTGGGTGAAAGCCCTACCCGGTCCCACTCACTTGCTAAAAACACTTTCCGGGTGCCAGAAAAGTTGCTGTGGCGCCATGGGGCCACAGGCACCATATTCAGGACCCTTTTAAAAAGGCTGAATAAAGCCATGATCACCAGCTTCAAAGCATGTATCATTCTTCCCCCTTCTTCTTTCATAAACAAGGAAGCT
>NW_015163572.1:0-757 GCF_001447785.1 Gekko japonicus | reverse complement strand
CGCATTTTCCAGCCCATGTGGCTGGGGCCCATATTAAATAAGAGGGCACATTTGGAAGGGGAAAGGGAAGTACCCATTTATATTAAGAAAACCGCTAAAGGAGAAAGGGTTAATTACATTGTAGTTGCTGTGATCCTCTCTCTTTCAAGGATGCTGCTAAAAGACATGTAAAAATATGAGAAATTGTAATTCCTTTTTGTTGTCATGGGAAGAACATTTCCTGAAGGGCCAAGTTCGTTCACCTGCTCCGCCACACCCCTGGCTGCTCTTCTTGCCATCTTGTTGTGTTTTCAATTTAGTTCTCTCTCTCTCTCTCTCTGAATCCAGCTTTGCAGGATTAAAGATGAAAAAAATTAAGTAATAAACTAAATAAATAATTATCCAGTGTTTAATCTAATTAGGCCCTTAATGCATAGCTCATGTATCCATGTTAAGAGTTAGTCTACATAGTAGGAACATCGGGTTGTGAAATGGAAAACTTTCCATGCAACAGCTTATCTGTTAGAGTCCCCGTATGGGGAAGCTGCTATTCAGAGAGTGTTTTAAATGCCTTCCTCCACCTGTAGATTGGTCCTTGATTGTAGTAAAGGATGAATTTGATGACTAAGAGTCTTGAGATTTAAAAAAGAAAAAGAAAATGACATAGGAAGTGGAGAAAAATAACGGGTATGAGTTGTATAATAAAGGGCCTCTGAGTTGAGGAGAAGCTTTGGATTAGACACACCTCTCTCCCTCCCTCTCTGGGGAATTTCAGATT
>NW_015163571.1:0-769 GCF_001447785.1 Gekko japonicus | reverse complement strand
CCCATAAACAAGGAATCGTTACAGGGGCCAATGGTGATTCTTGTGAATCCAAGAGAGAGAAAGGAATGCTGCTTGTGTGTATGATGCTAATCAGCCAGACTGATACATGAACGCACAGAGCTTGTTGCCAAACCTGCTCCTTGTGTTTAAACACAAGTCAATACTGAAACTTGTATCACACCTGAACCACAGAATATATTTGAAAGTGCTCATCCAAACATCAGCATCTCACATACAGGTTAAAGAGATGCTGGTAAATTACACGGTTTGGATTTCTAATGGTTTGATTTATTTTTCTTCTTTTATTTAGTGAACTGTCTCAAGCAGATCTCTGAAGAGGCAGCATATAAGGTAAAGGTAAAGGTTCCCTTGCTCGAAAGCCAGTCGAGTCCGACTCTAGGGTTGCGGTGCTCATCTCCGTTTCAAAGCCGAAGAGCCAGCGCTGTCCGAAGACGTTTCCGTGGTCATGTGGCCGGCAGGACTAAACACCAAGGCGCACGGAACGCTGTTACCTTCCCACCGAAGTGGTACCTATTTATCTATTTGTAATTTCTTGCTTTCGAACTGCTAGGTTAGCAGGAGCTGGAACTAGAGACAGGAGCTCACACCGTCATGCGGCACACTCGGGTCTCAAACTGCTGAACGACCGACCTTCCACAGCCTGCAGTTCAGCATCTTAACCACTTGAGCCACCGCAGCTCCTGTGAAGCTTATACGCAGGGCAAAAAGGCAACAACAACATCCTGTTGGTTGTCTCAGGCATTTTGGT
>NW_015163570.1:429-761 GCF_001447785.1 Gekko japonicus | reverse complement strand
ACCTGGAGGCTGGCAAAGCCCCACCCCCATATCTCCAGGAATCCCCCAACCCTGAGACGGCAGCCTTCCCCCACTGAGGTCTCTCCTCAGGATCCAGCCCCCTAAACCTCCAGAATTCCCCAAACCAGAGCCGGCAAGCAACCCTGTGTGAAATTCTGCCACCCCATTCTGCAACTTGCTTAAATAGGTAAAGGTTCCCTTGCTCGAAAGCCAGTGGAATCCGACTCTAGGGTTGCGGTGCTCATCTCCGTTTCCGAGCCGAAGAGCCAGCGCTGTCCGAAGACGTTTCCGTGGTCATGTGGCACGGAACGCTGTGACCTTCCCGTTTGAAG
>NW_015163570.1:0-186 GCF_001447785.1 Gekko japonicus | reverse complement strand
GAGACGGGAGCTGTCATGCGGCAACTCGGGCCTCGGACTGCTGAACTACCGACCTTCCACAGCCTGCAGTTCAGCGTCTTAACCACTTGAGCCACCGCAGCCACTTTCCTAAGAGTCTGTTAAAGAATCATCCCCTGGATCCTCCAAAGGGATGGGGCGGGGGTAAAAGGTAAAGGTTCCCTTGCT
>NW_015163569.1:0-766 GCF_001447785.1 Gekko japonicus | reverse complement strand
ATCGAAGTCATAACACCAGCTGCAAATGTGACGCAACCTGTGCGGGCGGGTGCCCAAGTTGCTCTTTGCTTGGGCTCCGTTTAGGTCAGTGCAGGAAGCAAGAGGGGCTCAGGTGCCAGTTTGGTGTAGTGGTTAAGTGCGCGGACTCTAATCTGGGAGAACCGAGTTTGATTCCCCACTCCTCCACTTGCACCTGCTGATGTGACCTTGGGTCAGTCACAAGCTCTGGCACAGCTGTCCTTGGAAAAGAGCATTTTGTGTCAGAGTTCTCTCAGCCCCACCCACCTCACAGGGTGTCTGTTGTGGGGAGGGGAAGGGAGAGGAGTTTGTAAGTCGCTCTGAGATTCCAAGTGAAGGGCGGGGTATAAATCCAATCTCTTCTTCTTCTTCTTCTTCTTCTTCTTCTTCTTCTTCTTCTTCTTCTTCTTCTTCTTCTTCTTCTTCTTCTTCTTCTTCTTCTATAAACTCTGGCCTGCTGCCTATGGATGATTTTGGCATGTAGTAAAGTGGGGACAGTGTCATCGATGCAACGGGCATGACATTAAGCATACTCCAGAGGATGGCAGAAGACAGGAGGGCCTGGCGTGATGTGGTGCATGGGGTCGCGAAGACTCGGACTCGACTGTGTGACTAAACAACAACAACAACTAAGTGTCAGGTAGCCCTGTCATAGATCTGGAATGTGGAGGGGTGCCCTCCTCTGTATTCTCAGCTCTTCCCTGCTCGGCTTCTGAGCTCTATCTCATGCTTGACCTTGCTGTCTCCA
>NW_015163568.1:648-761 GCF_001447785.1 Gekko japonicus | reverse complement strand
AGTAACAAATATAAAATATTAACATTAAATTGTTAAATTATTGAAGAAGAAGAGATTGGATTTATACCCCACCCTTCACTCGGAGTCTCACAGCAGCTTACACACTCCTTGCC
>NW_015163568.1:0-609 GCF_001447785.1 Gekko japonicus | reverse complement strand
TAGGTAGGGCTGAGAGAGCTCTGACAGAAACTACCTTTTCAAGGACAGCTCTGACAGAACTATGGCTTGCCCAAGGTCATCCAGCAGCTGCAAGTGGAGGAGTGGGGAATCAAACCCGGTTCTCCCAGATTAGAGTCCGCGCACCAAACCACTACACCAAATATGTGGCTATCATTCTACTATTAAAACAGCACAACCATATGAATTACCCTCCAAAGGCCAACCTAAACAACTCAGCCTTGCATGCCCTATGGAAACTTAACAAGTCCAGCAGGGCACGGGTGTCATCCAAGAGTGCATTCCACAGGATAGGGGCCACAACCGAGAAGCCCCTTCCCCTGGTGACAGCAGACGAGAAAAGAGGCCCCTAGAGGACGACAGATGGGAGCACAGGGGGTTGTAACGGGAGAGGCGGTCCTGTAGGTATGAGGGTCTGAGACCACTAAGGGCTTTAAAGGTTAACGCCAACACCTTGAATTGGATCCGGAGGCTAATTGGTAGCCAGTGCAGCTGCGGCAGAACTGGAGTAATATGAGCTGACCCCCAGTGTTCCAGTCAGCTGGTGCCAGCTAACCCAGAGGTTTGTGTCTTGGGACTCCTCTCGTCTGC
>NW_015163567.1:470-765 GCF_001447785.1 Gekko japonicus | reverse complement strand
GGCCGGCTCAGGGTGGCTTACATAAAATTGGCACATAATTTACAATAAAACATAAGTATACATTTAATTTAATTTAATTTAAAACAATTCTAACACCAATTGGACTGTACAACATGGTAAAGCGCTAGTGTCATTAATCTCACGATGGCTGCAGTTACTCATTTCTCTCCTTCTCACAGTCTAACAGACCCTAAGGCTTATTTTGCACTAGAGCTGCCTCGATGTTGCGCCGCCGTTTGCCCCGATACTATTGGTCAATTTCATACCCGAAGCTGCGGGGCTGCATTTTGACTCG
>NW_015163567.1:0-379 GCF_001447785.1 Gekko japonicus | reverse complement strand
AAATGCAGCCCCATGGCTTCGGGTGTGAAATTGACTAATAGTATCGGGGCAAACAACGGCGCAAAATCGAGGCAGCTCTAGTGCGAAATCAGCCTAAGAGACCATACCAAAGCAGGTTTGGGTCCTGCAGAGTGGAACTGGGCAAAACCCACGGTGAATGTATAATAGTGTACAGAAGGCCAATAAAAAATCGCCACAGTCTGGGCAGGGACATGGACAGAGGCTCTGCGAATTTAGCCACAGCCTTTCCATATTTCATCAGAATCTTGGTAATTATAGATCTAACAGTGGGGACCTGCCCACTTGTGTGTGTATGCATGTCTCATCATTTTCTTTTGTTTCTCTCCCCGGCGCTGTCTTCTCTGCACCCATCCAGTGT
>NW_015163566.1:0-767 GCF_001447785.1 Gekko japonicus | reverse complement strand
AGCTGCCTGGCAGGTGCATAGGAATCAATGGGGGATCACATTTTCTCCCTTTTGACCCACTTAAGGGTTGAATTTCTAAAAATCCCTTCTTAGCAAGTACCTACGCCATGGTAGGAGCGCTCTCCCTGAATTTGGTGTCTCTAGGTCCAGTGGTTTGGCTTGGGCGTTGATTTTACGATGAGGGGACTTTCTTTTATATATATAGATAGCTGCCATGTGTTCCACAACCTCAGACAGGGTTCCTAGCCGTCTTCTTTGACCTTCAATCTTTCCCAGCATCAGGGTCTTCTCCAGTGAGTGTACCCTTCTCATTTGGTGAGATCCCTTCTTAGTGAGAAGCTACACCACAGTGGACGTGCTCTCCCTGCTGCCCATGCTTCGTTATGGTATTTAAGTTCCATAAATCCAGTTATAATACTGATGATGTGAAGTCTAAAACGTAACATTTGTTGCAGGAATTCTAGTGGAGAAGATTATAGTGTAAAAAATGAAGTGAGACATATGTACTCCCCCCCCTCTACTGAAGGACCTCTCTGTAGACCACATTGGTGGTTCTGCCCTCAGGTGCTAGGATCACCAGGCTGCTTGATGAGCTCACTCTGGAGCAGGCCACATAGAACTGTCCGTTTAAGAAGCAGTCGTCTGTCAAGTCAGCTCCTTCCACCTTCCACAAAAGTGATGGCCTCTCTACTTGTGTTCCTGGATTGTTTTGCTCATATGGAGACTGTGTTGTTGCCTCCTCAGACGGAAGAAAGAGTCAGACAACC
>NW_015163565.1:609-776 GCF_001447785.1 Gekko japonicus | reverse complement strand
GCAACAGTGGGAGGGCTTCTGGAGTTCAGCCACCACTGGTGGACCTCCTGATGGACTCTGGATTTTGGCCACTGTGTGACACAGAGTGTGGGACTGGATGGGCCATTGGCCTGATCCAACATTGGCTTCTCTTATGTTCTTATGTCTGGGGCAGGGGTGCTCTGTCT
>NW_015163565.1:0-512 GCF_001447785.1 Gekko japonicus | reverse complement strand
CTGTGTGACACAGAGCGTTGGGCTGGATGGGCCATTGGCCTGATCCAACATGGCTTCTCTTATGTCCTTATGCCTCGCTTCTCGGACCCGGGAGAGCTGGCACAAGAAGTCCTGAATAGACATGAAACCAGGCCTCAAACAGTGAGGGGGATCCTATGACAGAATATGCTTCTTTAAGGTTCAGACCCCATTTTAAAAGAAGAGCAGAGTGGTGTCTGTGATGTGGGCCCTGCTGTCTTGCTTCCTTTGTGCTTGGAAGTGTGTTGCTGTTTGCAGGAGCCACGGAGGGGCTCTGGCTCAGCGGACGAGCCTCTGCTCAGCATGCAGAAGGCCCGAGGTTCAATCCCCGGCATCTCCAGCTAAAAAGGACCAGGCTGTATGTGATGTGAAGGACCTCGGCCTCAGACCCTGGAGAGCCCCTACCAGTCTGAGTAGACAGTACTGACCTTGATTGACGTGCATGTAGCAAAATGTTCAACCCGATGGCAAGCGTGGTGCATGTGTATGGGAGC
>NW_015163564.1:398-769 GCF_001447785.1 Gekko japonicus | reverse complement strand
CCCTGTAGGAACTTGTGATCTATTAATCAGCACCTCTTGGTGGTTCCCAGCCCCAGGGATGTCTGACTTGCCTCAACGAGAGCCAGGGCTTTTCCGGACCTGGCCCCTACCTGGTGGAATGAGCTCCCTTAGAAATCAGGGCCCTGTGGGACCTATTACACTTCTGCAGGGCCTGAAAGATGGAGCTCTTCCATCAGGCTTTTAATTGAGGCAGCGGGCAGGGGTCATTTCCTGCAGGAGCACACAGGAGCAGAGCTCCGGCAGTAAGGAGCCCAGGGGGTGGGCACATGCAACAAGCCCCACCCCCTGCTCCCAGCAGGCCTCAGTCAGAGCAAGAAGCAGCCAGGTAAGCTGCAGAGCCCCCCCCCCAG
>NW_015163564.1:0-369 GCF_001447785.1 Gekko japonicus | reverse complement strand
TGGCACCTTTAAGTCCAAGGTGTATTCAGGTAGAAGCTCTCCCTCCTCTGTGAGGACAGATTTGCACATCCCCCCCCCAATAGCTAACAATCCAAAAGAGTCCAGTGGAGCCTGAGTGGTGGGTGTTGCCTTCTGACACACTTCCGGTGATGTCAGGGGGTGTGGCATATTCAAATAAGTCATGCTAATGAGCTATGCTAATGAGCCCTGCACCTCTTTTTCTACAAAACGACCCCTGGCAGCGGGTGTCCAGTTCCTCACTGGCCTCCCTTCCAGTGACCTCAGATCCAAATGGCCTCCTGGGAACCAACTGTTTCTTTCTGAGATCTGCCGAGGCACTGGTCTTTTTATATAGATATACTGACTGCT
>NW_015163563.1:0-776 GCF_001447785.1 Gekko japonicus | reverse complement strand
CTGATCTGTTATGCAAGTTTGCTTCAGTCATGGACAAAGGAAAGTCTAGCCAATATCAGAGCTCCTTTTAATGTCCCCAGGCTTCCCTATGCCCCTACTGGTTGCAGCTAGAACTGCATTAAAATAAATGGAAAGACATTCAGCTGGATGCACAATAAGGGGCGTTTCAAGGACCCTCCAGATGACTTGGGCCCCCCGAATTTTGTCCCCTTCTGTCAGTGGCCCTGTCTCTAGCTATACTCTCATAGAAGGCCAAAGGAAAGGATAAGAAGCCACCACAACATATAGATGGAACGCTATGCCTAGGCCAGTGATGCACTGTATTCTTGGTGCTTGGGGGGGGCAAGAGTTGGAGGGTTTCTGGAGTTCTGGCCCCGCTGGTGGACCTCCTGATGGCACCTGTATTTTGGCCATTGTGTGACACAGAGTGTTGGACTGGATGGATCATTGGCCTGATCCAACATGGCTTCTCTTATGTTCTTAAAAGTATCAAAAGCCAATGATAAATCCAGAAAAATCAGTACTGATGCTCACAGGCAGGTACCCCATCTCCAAATGCAGTTTGTCTACTGGAGCAACCAGAGTAGTCTCCATTTCAAAACCAGTCCTGAAGCCAGACTGGAAAATATCAAGACAATATGAATTTGTAACATATAGGGTTGTCAGTTCTGGATTGGGACATTCCTGGAGATCTGGCAGTGGTGCCTGGGGAAGGTGGAGTTTGAAGAGGCATGGAAACTCAGTGGACGCTTTTGCACATGCTGAATAATGCACTT
>NW_015163562.1:525-780 GCF_001447785.1 Gekko japonicus | reverse complement strand
GAAATCGACGCACCAGGCAGAGCCGATCCTGTGGACCCACCTTCACTCCATCGTCCTCCATGCCGTGTCCCACCAGCCCCAGGTAGGTGAAGTGCTCCGGGACGGCCAAAACAAAGTCCACGTTTCGGTCCGCATAGAGGGGTCCCCCTGTAGCATGGAGCATGGAGCTAGCTGTAGCATGGAGCTAGATACTGGCTCCGAGTTTACTATCATATCAGAGGAAACACTGCGGAGAGTGTGTCTGCGCAAGCAACA
>NW_015163562.1:0-363 GCF_001447785.1 Gekko japonicus | reverse complement strand
CACAGGAGGGCTCCACCAGTTGCAGCGGGAAGATTTTATGGACGTTTGCAATGAGTTTCCACAGGTTTTCGATGGGTCCCTCGGCAGATTCACAGGGCCACCCATCTCCCTGGACCTGGATCCAGCGGTCCGCCCCATCCGGATAAAGGCCTGGCTCCCACCCATCGTGATGAGACCGAAGATCGAGGCGGAGCGGGATCGGTTGGTGGCCCAGGGGGGGTTGGAACCGGTGGCGTCCGCAAAGAGGGAGACCCCGATCGTCACACCCGTTAAGCCAAACGAGGACGTCAGGATCTGTGCTGACTACAAGTGTACTCTAAATAAAGCGCTGCAGAACCACGCGTACCCGGTACCGGTGGTCAG
>NW_015163561.1:0-781 GCF_001447785.1 Gekko japonicus | reverse complement strand
GATCAGCTGCAGTTCCAGGGGATCTCCAGCCAACACCTGGCGGTTGGCAACCGTAGGGGGAGCAGCAGGTACATGTTCAGGTCGCATCTGATGAGTCCTCAGGAGTACCTTGTTGTCAGGTTCTTGAAAGGCATTAACCCATTCTCCAAAAATATGCATGGGGTGGTGGTTAAGGTGTGGCCGTCTCCCCTTGAATAGGGATGCTCAGGGGTCATTTCCTGCGGGAGCGCACAGGAGCGGAGCTCCGGCAGTAAGGAGCCCAGGGGGCGGGCACATGCAACAAGCCCCACCCCCTGCTCCCAGCAGCCCTCAGTCAGGCCACGAGGAGCAAGAAGCAGCCAAGTAAGTTGCAGAGCCCCTCCCCCGCAGCCCGCCTTTAGGTACAAGCTCTCCCCCCTCTGTGAGATCTGCGTGTTCCCCCCCCCCCAATAGCTAGCAATCCAAAACAGTCCAGCGGAGCCTGAGCAGTGGGTGTTGCCTTCTGACACACTTCTGGTGATGTGAGGGGGTGTGGCATATGCAAATGAGTTATGCTAATGAGCTCATGCACCTCTTTTTCTACAAAATGACCCCTGGGGATGCTCATACACCCTCTGGTTCAACTCCCACTGGCGTCTTAATCATAGTCTGGATAAAACCTAAAGTCATCAAGGTATGAAGGGAAGCTCACGCTTAGCTTTGAATACCTAAACCAGGCTGAGCTCCTAAAGAGTGTTTCCAGGTCACCCCTGGCCACCGGCAGGGGCACAAGGGGTAGGGTTGCCAGTTTGGGAAACTCCTG
>NW_015163560.1:0-788 GCF_001447785.1 Gekko japonicus | reverse complement strand
TCCAACACTGGCTTCTCTTAGCTTCTTATATTCTCTTAGTGTTAGGTATTCTTAATTTAAAGTGAATCAGCAGAGTATTAAAGAGGCAGAGTCCATGGTGTGTTTAAATGATAAATGTTTACTACAACCTAGCATGGGGAAAGGGTACACGGGATGTAAAATAACAAAGAGCTAATATTCCTACATCCTTACAGCTAGACTGAAAATGGCAGAAGAGAGACAAAGACTAACTTCTTCTTCTTGCTCAGAACAAAGAGTCATAAAATGCTAATACTTGGCACTCTGGTCTCCAATCAGAACAACAAACTAGATCTGAAGTTGCCGGGCTTTCTAACTCTCTAAACAGATTGGTTACAAACAAACATGTGACTTAACAAACATCATTCACCCAGTAAATGCTGAAGAAGTGTTTTAACTTGTAACACCCAACACGTAGGGTGGTCCAGCAGTGGGGCGGGGGGGGGGGGTTGGAGTAGAGTGTCCGTATGGCCCCTTCCAGCTCTATGATTCTATGTGCATGAACTGAATGAGAAACACATGGGGCCATGAATCCAAACATTCTATGACAATAAAGATGGTGTTGGAAGATGCTGTGAAGTCCCGGCCAACGTACGGCCACCCTGTGGGATTTTCAAGGCCAGAGACGGTTGTTTGCCATCGCCTGCCTCTGCGTCACAACCCTGGGCTTCCTTGGCGGTCTCCCATCCAAGTACTAACCACAGCTGACCGTGCTTCTGAGGTCTGACAAAATCAGACTAGGCCAGGCTATGCAAGCCAGGGCCCCAGTA
>NW_015163559.1:0-781 GCF_001447785.1 Gekko japonicus | reverse complement strand
CAACTATTATAACCATCTTTCTTATTGTTTTTCATTAGGTCTTAGTTTCTCAATAAAGGTAAAGGTTCCCTTGCTCGAAAGCCAGTCGAGTCTGACTCTAGGGTTGCGGTGCTCATCTCCGTTTCAAAGTCGAAGAGCCAGTCCGAAGACGTTTCCGTGGTCATGTGACCGGCATGACTAAACACCAAGGCGCATGGAACGCTGTTACCTTCCCACTGAAGTGGTACCTATTTATCTACTTGCAATTTCTTGCTTTCTAACTGGTAGGTTGGCAGGAGCTGGAACTAGAGATGGGAGCTCACTCCGTCATGCGGCACACTTGGGTCTCGAACTGCTGAACTACCGATCTTCCACAGCCTGCAGTTCAGCATCTTAACCACTTGAGCCACCGCACCTCCACCTGTAGTTGCTCAGTACTTATTTTGTAACCAGTCATAAAACGCCCTCCATGGTCCCATAAATTCTTCTTCCATTTTTCCATTTAGAATATTTGTCAATCGGCCGGTCCTGAAGGTGCGCACTCGGTCGAAGAGGATGTCCACCCCAGATAGAAGAAGTGTACCGTTCTTCGGTCAAGGGTATACGATAGCTGCGCTCCCCTGCTAGAACCTCCAAACAAGTTCCCGTCTGGTCTTTTTAACTGGTGATGCTGGGGATTGAACCTGGGACTTACTGTATAGTTGCAATTAGTTGAGAGTTGTCAGATCTTCTCAAAGGGGACATCTGTGGCCAGAGTTGGCAACCCTTTATCAACCAGAAAGGGATACATGGAAATAGACAC
>NW_015163558.1:0-783 GCF_001447785.1 Gekko japonicus | reverse complement strand
GCCCGCAAGACTCCGCAGCTTAGACGGAACATTACCGTGCAGTCCTTTCGACCTTGAGGGTCAGCCATCAGCCACAAGAGGGGGAAAGGCAATTAGAGATGTGAGATGGGGGTAAGGGGTTTGAGCAGGAGACTAGAACAGGGACTTGAACCCGGGACGGGATGGGGCCCAAATTTTACTTGGAACTAAGACTAAAGCTATGGGGTAGCAGTGTCTGACATCCTCCCCAGCTGGATTCCCACCCCCCATTCTACCATGCAATCCTATGTGAAGTTAAAGGTAAAAGTAAATTTCCCTTGCCTGAAAGCCAGTCGAATCTGACTCTAGGGTTGCGGTGCTCATCTCCGTTTCAAAGCCGAAGAGCCAGCGCTGTCCGAAGACGTTTCCGGTTTTTTTTTCGTGGTCATGTGGCCGGCATGACTAAACACCAACGCTGTTACCTTCCCACCAAAGTGGTACCTATTTATCTACTTGCAATTTCTTGTTTTCGAACTGCTAGGTTGGCAGGAGCTGGAACTAGAGACGGGAGCTCACTCCGTCATGCAGCACACTCGGGTCTCGAACTGCTGAACTACTGACCTTCCACAGCCTGCAGTTCAGCGTCTTAACCACTTGAGCCACTGCAGCTCCTTGTTGTTATGTGAAGTTACTTCACTCTAAATCTCTTGATTTCAGGGGGGTCAGACTGGAGAGACTCTGCATAGGATCGCACTGTCATGTCCCTGGCCTAGTTTCCCCGAGTAGAACTGCTGCGATAGGAATTCCTCTCTATGTTTCTTATTA
>NW_015163557.1:413-785 GCF_001447785.1 Gekko japonicus | reverse complement strand
ACGCTGTTGTTTTCGTCTGGCTCGAGTCTGCCTCGAAGTGTGCGAGATGAGGCTGCGCCCAAGCCGCCTTGGCCACACTCGCTGTTATTGGTACCTCCGAGCAGAATTATTAGACTCTTAGCACTGAGCAGTTAATGTCTGTTAATTAATTTGGATGGAGGGATAAATGTGCAATCTAAGCTGGGGAGTGGATTAATGCACTTCCATTTCCCCCTGCTCTTTAGACCGAGTTTCGGAGTTTAGCTTGTTTGAAAATGAGTGGTTTGGCCTCGGCCGCCTTCTAAGTGGGTCTTTCGTCTTCATCACCGACCATCTCTTCATTTGTCAGCCCTGGCAGCCTCGGCTTGATGGGGTGGGGAGACGAGCAAGAGC
>NW_015163557.1:0-383 GCF_001447785.1 Gekko japonicus | reverse complement strand
TCCTTGGAAAGCTCTTTATGGGTCCTTAAAGGCTCTTTAGGAAGATGGCAGCGCGGGGGGGGGGTGCGATGGAGGAGCAGCGTCCTTTCTGAATGGTGAGATATGCCTTGATGCTCGACAGAAGGGATTCCTCGCCTTTTTGAGCCTGCGAGCACCTTTGCATTTCCCACGCAAGCTGTGGGGGGGTGCAACCACAGAATGCCTGCCACAAGTGGGGGAGCCAACCACAAAATGTCAGGGAGTGATAGGGTTGCCAAGTACTCACCTCTTCTGGAGCGGAGGAGTCCCGGCTTGGTCCGGGAGTCTTCGTGTGCGTGCGAAGCGTGCGCGCGCCGCCAGCACATCACACAGAATTGATGTAAGCACGTCCGGGACGATGGGGG
>NW_015163556.1:0-781 GCF_001447785.1 Gekko japonicus | reverse complement strand
GCTGGATGCCATGGGATTCCACTGGAAACACCATCACGCGCCCGCCCTTGCCCCGTGGTTTCCAGAAACTAGTACCTCTGAGGTACTAGTTTTTTACAGCGCATCTTCGGAGTGAAGCCTCGGGTGAGCCACGGGAGCTCTACGCTTCCCAGATGTGGTGGTGAGATCGCGCCCGGAAAATCCGCCTATCTTCCGTTTCTCTAGCGTGCCTAATGCTCCGTGTGACTACAGCCATTATAGGAGAAAGTGAAATCACAATTGTAGCCAGCTATTTTCTGGATTCTTTCTCTCCAGAACTGCTTCCTTGATCTTAGTGAGCACACACATGTTTGTGTTTTGACTAGGTAGGTGAAGTGCCAGGTGCCTTCAAGGTATTCGTAGCTTACCTTTACCGCTGTGTGTATTCTGTGTGATGCCAGGTGAATCCTTATCATGAGGAAATTTCTGGGGATTTATCCCTAGAAAGAAAAAGTTCTTCAAAAATAGGGTTTGGGCTGTTATGGTATGAGACTTTTTGTTGTTGTTGTTTGCACTGGATTATTGCTAAGTAAGCATTTCTCTGTAAGATTATTGCTTTTCCCCTCTTGCCCAGCTCTGGACATAGAGCTCAATGAAAGATGGACACTGAACAAGGTAGTATAGTACTTTGGACCTACAGCTGGTGGTGGTTGACCGGGGAACCTTACAGTGCAACCCTGAGCCGTTATACGCTTTTCAGACCATTGAAATCAACAAGTTTAGAATGCTGTAAGTCTTGCCTTGGATTGCACTGTGAGAGAGC
>NW_015163555.1:0-796 GCF_001447785.1 Gekko japonicus | reverse complement strand
TGGACTAGAGGGTCTGTATGGCTCCTTCCAACTCTGATCCGATGATTCTGTGATTCTATGATTTATTTGTTTGTTTGTTTGTTTAATTTGTATGTATCCCGCCCTCCCTGCCAAGGCAGGCTCAGGGCGGCTGACACGATATATGTTAAAAGGGCTAAGACAGACTTTAAATAAAACCACAACATGTAAGGTAAAAAAACACATCATAAAGTGCTAGTATACAGGGACTATTTCGTAGAAAAAGAGGGGCAGGAGATCATTAGCGTAACTCATTAGCATAACTCATTAGCATATGTCACACCCCCTGACATCACCGGAAGTGTGTCAGAAGGCAACACCCACTGGTCAGGCTCCACTGGACCGTTTTGGATTGCTAGCTATTGGGGGGGGTTTTTTCGTGCAGATCTGTCCTCACAGAGGAGGGAGAGCTTGTACCTGAATAAAGCCTGGTCTTAAAGGTGCCACTGGACTGTTTTGGGCCTGGGGGGGCTCTGCAGCTTACCTGGCTGCTTCTTGCTCTGACTGAGGTCTGCTGGGAGCAGGGGGTGGGGCTGTTTGCATGTGCCCGCCCCCTGGGCTCTTTACTGCCGGAGCGCCGCTCCTGTGCGCTCCTGCAGGAAATGATCCCTGCTAGTATATATTCTTAAATGATGGCAGCGTTCCCTCAGCATCCAAGTAATCAATGACCACCATAGTCTGGGTTTTTGTCGGGCTGTTGATTATTAAGTTGGTATTGATGTTGATGTTAGTGTTGAGGCCAGAGCCTCAATATTAGAAAGGCGGCACCCTAATCGAA
>NW_015163554.1:578-798 GCF_001447785.1 Gekko japonicus | reverse complement strand
TTATTTGCCATAGCCTGTGTTCCGTTTATACTTATGGTAACTTCCATTTCATTGTATCACAATACAAGAACTCGTGGGCACTCCATGAAATTGCTGAGTGGTCGGGTTAGAACTGATAAAAGGAAGTACTTCTTCACCCAAAGACTGATTAACACCTGGAATTCACTGCCACAGGAAGTGGTGGCGGCTACAAGCATGGACGGCTTCAAAAGGGAATTAG
>NW_015163554.1:0-560 GCF_001447785.1 Gekko japonicus | reverse complement strand
CATATGGAGCAGAGGTCCATCAGTGGCTATTAGCCACAAGGTATAGATAGGGGCTCTGGGGCAAGTGATGCTCTGTCTTCTTGGTGCTTGGGGGGGTCAATGGTGGGAGGGCTTCTAATGTCCTGGCCCCACTGGTGGACCTCCTGATGGCACTGGTATTTCTGGCCACTGTGTGACACAGAGTGTTGGACTGGATGGGCCTTTGGCCTGATCCAACATTGGCATCTCTTATGTTCTTAAGAAAATTATAAATTATAAATTATATGAAACATACTCAAATATGCAATGGGAACTGAACTCAGTCACACTGTAAGCTAGTGTGAAGTGTCTGGAATACTGCAGTGAAAGAATCAAGAGAATATCTTGTTGCGTACAGGAGAAAATGCAATTTAAAACAATTGTGAAAGTAGCTGACAACTGCAGAGTTCAGGGAATGTTATGACTGCATGCGGTGACTCAGAGCCTGGCGATACGGCCTTCCAATACAGGGGGTGGTGCCCCAGCCCGAGCGAACCCGCCCTCTCCAGCGCCAAGCCGGCCTCCTGCTGTGGGCTCGCTTC
>NW_015163553.1:691-800 GCF_001447785.1 Gekko japonicus | reverse complement strand
AAGAAACTGAACCAATTGAATGTTGGGGGTGGGGAGAGTAGTTCTGCAGGGGGAGGACCAGGGCTATTTTTGGGCAGGAACGCACAGGAACGGCGTTCCGGCTGACTTC
>NW_015163553.1:0-666 GCF_001447785.1 Gekko japonicus | reverse complement strand
CAGGAACGCATTAGCATAATAGGCCACACCCAACAGCAGAAACTCATTAGGATTGGCTACATTAGGGGTGTGTGACCTAACATGCAAAGGAGTTCCTGCTACAAAAAAGCCCTGGGTTTGGACAACAAACAAGGTAAACAGAATAAGAAGCAAAAGGTGGGTGTGGCTGGATGAGCACACTTCTGGTAACATGGGGGTGTGGCCTAATATGCCAATGAGTTGTGCTGTCAGGGGTGTGGCCTAATATGCTAATGGATTTCTGCTGTTGGGTGTAGCCTATTATGCTAATGAGTTCCTGCTGGGCTTTTTCTACAAAAAAAGCCCTGGCCGGAGGACCTTCTTGTGTATATATAGACTTTAACTTGGTCGCTTCAATCTAGTGTTATCTGGTCATCCTAGGGTAGCCAACTCCAGCTTGGGAAATTTATAGAGGTTTGGAGGCTGTGCAGAGGGAAGGCAGAATTTGGGGAGGCAGTAAGAACGTAATGCCATAGAATCCCCCATCCAAAGCTGACATTTCCTCCAGAAGAACTCTGTAGTCTCCAAACTCTGTCGCCTGTCGATAAGATTTAATTCCAGGAGAACTATAAGACCCACCTGGAGGTTGGCAACCTTATATCATCTTCACTAAGGGACCAACTCATAGTAAAGCATTTTGTTAATTGT
>NW_015163552.1:375-810 GCF_001447785.1 Gekko japonicus | reverse complement strand
TCCATCTGTTATTGCGCCCTGCCACTAATCGTATTCAGAGAGCACCCTGCCTCTAAACCTAAAGGGTTTCGTAGAAAAACTGCCTTCCATGCATCTATCTAATCAACTTTTAAAGCTTTCTGAATTATCAGTCATCATCACCGTGAATTCCGCATGTTCATTATGCATTTATGTGAAGTACTTTTTAAAGTCTGGACGCATGAAGTTGCCGAAGACTGAGTCAGACCATTGGTCCATCAAGGTCAGTATTGTCTACTCAGAAGAAGAAGAGATTGGATTTATACCCCGCCCTTCACTCGGAGTCTCAGAGTGGCTTACAATCTCCTTTCCCTTCCCCTCCCCACAACAGAGGGAGGTGGGGCTGAGAGAGCTCTGAGAGAACTGCTCTTTCAAGGACAGTTCTTGTCAGAACTATGGCTTGCCCAAGGTCATCCA
>NW_015163552.1:0-331 GCF_001447785.1 Gekko japonicus | reverse complement strand
TCCCAGATTAGAGTCTGCACACTTAACCACTACACCAAACTAGCTCTCAGATGGTACTCAGACTGGTAGCAGCTGTCCAGCATCTCAAGCTGAGGTCTTTCACATCACCTGCAGCCAGGTCCTTTTAACTGAAGATGCTGGGGATTGAACCGAGGACCTTCCAAAGCAGAGGCCCTTTCCCTGAGCCACAGCCCCTGCCTGTCCTGAGTCGACTGTCCATCAACTTCCTCTTCCGAGGAACACAAGAATCCCAAGGGATAGCAAGTACTTCCCACTACCCCGTTTGTTTCCCCATTCGTTCAGTCGTAACATTTAAAGATCCTCTGGTATG
>NW_015163551.1:0-813 GCF_001447785.1 Gekko japonicus | reverse complement strand
TCCAGCAGGGCTTTTCTTATGTTGTTATATCACTTTGAAGAAGAAGAAAAACCTATGCACCTTTTTTTTTTTAACTTGCAGCCACCTTGGTGGCCCTTGTAAGGGCAGAAAGTTGTTGTTCAGTCACACAGTCGAGTTCGACTCTTCGCAGCCCCATGGACCACATCACGCCAGGCCCTCCTGTCTTCTGTCGTGCTCAACTTCATGTTCGTTGTCTTGATAACACTGTCTAACCATCTTATCCTTTGCCGTCCCCTTCTTCTTTGACCTTCAGTCTCTCCCCGCATCAAGGTCTTCTCCAGTGAGTGCTCCCTTCTCATTTGGTGGCCAAAGTATTTGAGCTTCAGCTTCAGTATCTGGCCTTCTAGGGCACAGTCAGGGTTGATTTCTTGTAGGATTGACTGATTCGATCTCCTTGCGGTCCAAGGGACTCTCAAGAGTCTTCTCCCGCACCATAATTCAAAAGCATCTATTCTTTGGTGCTCGGCATTCCAAAAAGGCAGACTAGAAATAATGTAAGGTAAACAGCTTCAGCCCCTGCTGTTATTTTATGTAATCCAGCATTGACTGGTGCTCTAGTAGGAGGAAAGGAAGGTTTGTCTTCCTCGGAGCATCTATGGAGTGAAAATCCCGAAATTTTGCAGACCCTCCATTCCAACCCCTCTTCAAATTATTTTATTTCCATTTATTGACAAAGTTTGTATCCCGCCTTTCCGCCCTGACATTGGCCATTTATCCATGATAAAAATCACATTTTAAAACCATCAAATCTGCCCCCAGCAGACATTAAAACAGTTAAAAACAAAGTGAAAC
>NW_015163550.1:710-812 GCF_001447785.1 Gekko japonicus | reverse complement strand
TCCCATCCAAGTACTTACCAGGGCCGACCTTCTTTAGCTTCCCCAGATCTGACGAGAGCAAGCTAGCGTGGGCAATCCAGGTCAGGGGGGCCCAGTCTCTGA
>NW_015163550.1:0-176 GCF_001447785.1 Gekko japonicus | reverse complement strand
AAAGACTAGCGTCTCATTGAAAAGGACCCCCCCCCCCCCAAGATAAGCAAAGAGGAGAGGTTAATGCTAAAGTTCAGCAGCTGGGGTCAGAAGAATGAGGGTATGGCGCCACCTACTGTCAGGATGAAATATTTCACACTTGGAAAAGGATCTGTTCTTAACATCCTGAAAGATAG
>NW_015163549.1:0-820 GCF_001447785.1 Gekko japonicus | reverse complement strand
ATAAGTGTATATTTCCCCTCTTACTGTGGGTTAACAGCTGGGAAGGGCCAATGTCTAATGAGGAGGAGATTGGATGCATACCCCACTCTTCACTACCTGAAGGAGTCTCAGACCGGCTTACAAACTCGTTTCCCTTCCCCTCCCCACAACAGACACCCGGTGAGGTAGGCGGGGCTGAGAGAGCTCTGAGAGAACTGTCCTTGAGAGGACAGCTCTGACAGAACTGTGGCTTGCCCAGGGTCATCCAGCAGCTGCAAGCGGAGGAGTGGGGAATCAAACTCGGTTCTCCCAGATTAGAGTCCGCGCATTTAACCACTAAACCAAACTGGCATTATGAGAATAATGACATTAGGAGAAAGGGTTTGGGATCCTCCCGCCAACCCACAGCCCCGGCCGTTGTTAGGTTTGCTCTTTAAAGTTAAAAGATCGGCCACGGGAGATCTGCTCATGGATCTTCTGTGCTCCACAGGCGGTTGAATCCTTTGACAAACGTCGGCCACTCTTTGACTTTGGGGTTAGATCTCCACAGATCCTGTTCCTCTGCTGCATCCCTTCAGTCTGTCTCCTGTTGGAGAAAATTTAGGAGCTGGCAGGAGACGTGCAGGAGAAGCAGGAGGAGAAGAGACAGCTCGATGAGACCAGCAGGGGGAGCCGTGTCACACAGGGAAAAGGAAGGCTGGCCGGCCGAGAATGGTGGCAGCGAAGGCACACGGAGGCAGCTTATTAGGTAAGGACCACGGCTAGCTCCAAGTATGGGCTGCCAGATACAGTCAGTTGCAGCAAGCAGAGTTGTGGTCCAACATTATGGTCCACCGAAACT
>NW_015163548.1:0-826 GCF_001447785.1 Gekko japonicus | reverse complement strand
TCACCTGGCACTGAATTTTCTATCATTTAGGCGTGAGTCAAAGATAATTTTATTCACCCAAGCTCGTGGGCACTCCATGAAATTGCTGAGCAGTCGGGTTAGAATCGATAAAAGGAAGTACTTCTTCACCCAAAGAGTGATTGACACATGGAATTCACTGCCACAGGAAGTGGTGGCGGCTACAAGCATGGACGGCTTCAAAAGGGAATTAGATAGGCATATGGAGCAGAGGTCCATCAGTGGCTATTAGCCACAAGGTATAGATAGGGGCTCTGGGGCAAGTGATGCTCTGTCTTCTTGGTGCTTGGGGGGGGGCAACAGTGGGAGGGCTTCTAATGTCCTGGCCCCACTGGTGGACCTCCTAGTGGCACCTTGTATTTTTGGCCACTGTGTGACAGAGTGTTGGACTGGATGGGCTTTTGGCCTAATCCAACATTGGTGTCTTATGTTCTTATGTTCTTATTTATTTCCTATTCTGAAAATTCCTTGTAGAATCTTGTAGAAATCGATAATGGCCATTTGTTAAATGAGTCTGAGAATGCACTCTTGTTTTAAACACAGAAGAAGTACTTTTCAAGGTCGAGCCAAGGTTGATTTGGTTCAAGAATTTAAGTGTCAGAAGAGCTAAGTGGTCCACTGGAAATAGGACACTGGCCCACCAATAGACTGTAGTCTGCCCTCTTCCACAGCGTACATGGTGCATTTGTGCTTTCTGAATGTAAAATTGCATTTTAAAAGTATATTCCTCATGTAAAGTGAATAATAATAAAAATTGATTGCTGGGTGTCTCTTTTTTCCTTTATGAAACTGTCCACATTTACAAATC
>NW_015163547.1:0-834 GCF_001447785.1 Gekko japonicus | reverse complement strand
GGCCACTGTGTGAGGCAGGATGCTGGACGTGATAGGCCACTGGTCCGATCCAGCAGGGCTCTTCTGATGTTCTGATCAGGGGAAGGCCTTGGCTTCTGTGCCCTGCTGTTGGCCCTTCAGAGGAACACGTTGGCCACTGTATGAGACAGGATGCTAGACTGGATGGACTATGGGTCTGATCCAGCAGGGCGCTTCTTGAGGTTCTTATGAAGGCCTCGGCCTCTGTGCCCTGTTGTTGGCCCTCCAGAGGAACACGTTGGCCACTGTGTGAGACAGGATGCTGGACTGGATGTGCCCTCACTGGTCTGAGCCAGCAGGGCTCTTCTGATGTTCTTATGAAGGCCTTGGCCTCTCTGCCGTGTTGTTGGCCCTCCAGAGGAACTGGCTGGCCCCTGTGTGAGACAGGATGCTGGACTGGATGGACCCTCACTGGTCTGATCCCACAGGGCTCTTCTGATGTTCTTCTCAGCGGAAGGCCTCGGCCTCTCTGCCCTGTTGTTAGCCCTCCAGAGGAACACGTTGGCCACTGTGTGAGACGGGATGCTGGACTCGACAGACCCCTGGTCTGATCCAGCAGGGCTCTTCTGGTGTTCTTATGAAGGCCTCGGCCTCTCTGCCCTGTTGGTGGACTTCCAAAGGAACTGGTTGGCCACCGTGTGAGACAGGATGCTGTGGAGTAGATGGAACACTGATTGTTACTCCTAGCAGCATAGATTTAAGAGACTGAGCTCTGAGGGCTATTTTTACAGGATAATTGTGTCCTGTGGCAGTCTGACATTTGTCCCTCAAAATAACAACCAAAAACGGCTTTCCCAGGACAGACAAAGACTCGGA
>NW_015163546.1:0-826 GCF_001447785.1 Gekko japonicus | reverse complement strand
TCTGAATAGTCCTCAGAAGGATGATGAGTCTTGTCAAGAAGTGGAGCATAAACGCAGAAATGCATAGGTAATACAAGTTAGAAAGGGGCTGGGGCTCAGTAGTAGAGCATCTGCTTGGCATGCAGAAGGTCCCAGGTTCAATCCCCAGCACCTCCAGTTAAAAGATTCAGGCAGTAGGTGATGTGAAGGACCTCTGCCTGTGACCAATGCTCCCTCTAAACTGTGGAGTTTCGTGAGCAAAAATTCTACTTTGTGAGCTACGGGCATTAAAGTTGTGAGCGAGCAATTTGGCTCCTGCATAAATTAGTTTGCTCTGGAGCCATCCTTCCTGAGAGGAAGAGGAAGAGGAGGAGGAGGAGGAGGTGATTGGATTTATACCCCGCCCTTCACTCAGAATCTCAGAGCGGCTTACAAACTCCTTCCCTTCCCCTCCCCACAACAGACACCCTGTGAGGTAGGTGGGGCTGAGAGAGCTCTGAGAGAACTGCCCTTTCAAGAACAGCTCTGACTGAACTATGGCTTGCCCAAGGTCATCCAGCAGCTGCATGTGGAGGAGTGGGGACTCAAACCCGGTTCTCCCAGATTAGAGTCCGCACACTTAACCACTACACCAAACTGACTAAGACAAAAATGTGTGAGCAGGAGGCTAAAAAAATCTGTCAGCTGGTTCACACTAACTCAGCTTAGAGGGAACACCACCTGTGACCCTGGAGAGTCGCTGCCAGTCTGGGTAGACAGGACTGACTTTGATAGACCAAGGCTCTTAGTCAGTATAAATCAGCTTCCTGTGACTGTGTGTCAGACGGCTTTTTAAGCACCGTCATAT
>NW_015163545.1:388-827 GCF_001447785.1 Gekko japonicus | reverse complement strand
GCAAGGGAACCTTTACCTTTACTATCAAGGACACACACGAGACACGATCTTTTGAGGGGAGAAGAGTCGGTCTGCTACGCAAAGCAGCAAGAGTTTATTTTTATACACTCTGCTCTCACCGTCAGATGAGACTGTAGCTTACAATACTGAAGCGAGGAAAATCAGATGAACGGGCAGAATGCCTGGAATGTTTACATAGTATAATTACTAGTAATACCAAGCTACTCCCGGCGCCTTAAGACTTTTGCTTGCAGTGACAAGATGTGCAAAGGTCAGGACTCTTAGTGTACCAGAGTCACTGATCAACCTTATGTTGACAGAGGCAGGATGTAGCGAGAACCAAGATTGCTATGCCATATCGTCGATCCTCCCCACCGCTCTGTCCCATGGGGCTTACAACAGTTTTCAGAGATGCATTTCCCCAGTCTGGTGTCGTGGT
>NW_015163545.1:0-314 GCF_001447785.1 Gekko japonicus | reverse complement strand
TGGGCAAGCCGTAGTTCTGATAAGAGCTGTCCTTGAAAAAGAGCAGTTTCTGTCAGTGCTCTCTCAGCCCCACCTACCTCACGGGGTGTCTGTGATGGGGAGGGGAAGGGAAAGGAGATGGTAAGCCGCTCTGAGACACCTTTAGGTAGTGAAGGGTGGGGTATAAATCCAATCTCTTCTTCTTCTTCCCAAAGGGCTCACCATCTCCAGAATTAAAATGTAATTGATAATAATATAAACCTGTGGGCCAAAGCTGATGCCCAAGGATGGTGGGGTGGTGTCTCTGGAGCTCTAACCAGGAGGTAGATCCTCGC
>NW_015163544.1:0-824 GCF_001447785.1 Gekko japonicus | reverse complement strand
ACCAAGTCTCCTCCCATAGGTATTTCTACTAATAAAGGGTTTTTAAAATCTTTAGCCACAGCAGCATGACTTGACACAGACTTAATTTAATTCCTATGCTGTTTACTTTGAGTGTTACAGCATGTTTCTAAGCCCATCTTATTTCTGGAGTAACTCTGCGTAGGATTCCACTGTTAGGGCACGATCACATGCAGAATTAGCCAAGCCATAGGCGCGAATGCTGGGCAGATGTTAAAGGTGCGATCAGATCTGCCAAGCGTCCCACTCCCGTCGGCAACCTATTTTGCTCCACTGCAGAAGCAGAGTAGAAGAAGAAGAAGAAGAAGAAGAGATTGGGTTTATACCCCGCCCTTCACTTGGAGTCTCAGAGCGGCTTACAAAGTCCTTTCCCTTCCCCTCCCCACAACAGACACCCTGTGAGGTGGGCGGGGCTGAGAGAACTCTGACACAAACTGCTCTTTTTTCAAGGGCAGCTGTGCCAGAGCTTGTGACTGACCCAAGGTCACATCAGCAGGTGCAAGTGGAGGAGTGGGGAATCAAACCTGGTTCTCCCAGATCAGAGTCCGCACACTTAACCACTACACCAAACTGGAGTAAAAAGGCACCAGGGAAAACCCAGTAGCAAACGGGTTCACTACAGGCCAAGAATGTACTTCCCCCAGTGTGATCATGCCAGCGTGCTTCCATGGTGTCCGGATGGTCTGATTGGGCCATCCCAACTCCATGTCATTGCCCCTCCTCATTTCAGTATGCACATCATCACACATGACATAGGGAGCACTCGGTGAGGAGACTCGAATCATTGATCCCTTGTTGAAGTGCAC
>NW_015163543.1:0-819 GCF_001447785.1 Gekko japonicus | reverse complement strand
AGGCCCTCGCCCTTGTCGCACTCAGATGGCCAGGCACTACCAAAAGACCCCATGTGGCACAATGAAGACACCGTGAGGGTTCCATAATCAAAGCGTCTATCATTTTGTAATGCATGTTATCGTGTTTTTCTTGGGCTTGCTTTTGATGTCCTAAGACACTTTGGGGACATGCCTTTTTATTAAGATAGTTTCAGGCATGTAGCCTTGTTGGTCTGCAGGTAGAAGAGCCATATTCAAGTCCAGGAGCACCTTAAAAAGGTAAAGGTAAAGGTTCCCTTGCTCGAAAGCCAGTCGAGTCCGACTCTAGGGTTGCGGTGCTCATCTCCGTTTCAAAGCCAAAGAGCCAGCGCAGTCCGAAGACGTTTCTGTGGTCATGTGGCCGGCATGACTAAACACCAAGGCACACGGAATGCTGTTACCTTCCCACCGAAGTGGTACCTATTTATCTACTTGCAATTTCTTGCTTTCGAACTGCTAGGTTGGCAGGAGCTGGAACTAAAGACAGGAGCTCACTCCGTCATGCGACAACCCGTGTCTCGAACTGCTGAACTACTGACCTTCCACAGCCTGCAGTTCAGTGCCTTAACCACTTGAGCCACCACAGCACTTTAGAGACCAACAAGATTTCCAAGGCATAAGCTTTTGAGATTTCCAAGGCATAAGCTTTTGAGAGGCACAGTGAATGATCTAGTCCCCCACAGAAATCCATGTATTAAACTCCTAAAAGAGGAGGGAGAAAGGTAGATTTACATCTGTGTGTCACCCAGAAGGAGAAGGCAAGAGGTAAAGAAAGCCACAAAGGAGCCAAAACATGAGAGT
>NW_015163542.1:305-829 GCF_001447785.1 Gekko japonicus | reverse complement strand
GCCTATCCCTAATAGTGAGCCTGGAATTCCTTGGTGGTCTCTCCAAGCACTAACCAGGGCTGACCGTGTTTAGTTTCCAAGCTCTGAGGAACTTGGGTCAGTCTGAGCTATTCAAGCTGCTCTGGTGTGTTTTAGGATATCTAGATTTGTTCAGACTTTCCACGCATCCTCCGATTGCTGGGGAGGATCCGCCGTGCTGTGAAAGATGTCCTTCAAAGAAGCTCGCCTGCCACCACCAATCGTGTAACTGGGAAAGCCCCCCGGGTTCTTTTATTTATAAAGCACTTCAAACTGAAAGCCCATGCTGTAATCTAATTCAGGTTCTTAAGAGCAGAGCAGACACGATGCAGAAGACCTGTGATTAGTCCTCCTGATGTCCTTTCCTCTGCCTCAAAGCATTCCCAGAAGGCTGCTCATGGGAAAGGCAATGCAGGGCTTGCCCATTTCTTCCCACACCCTTTTTCTAATGCAAATCTGTGCGCACACACCCCACTATTAGTTGATCGGGGGGGGGGGGACAGGGA
>NW_015163542.1:0-203 GCF_001447785.1 Gekko japonicus | reverse complement strand
CAGCTGGTGGGGGAGAGAGGACAGCAATTCAGTTAACCAATACCATTTTCATGAAGGGGGAATCAATTGCCCGCCATCAGCACTACTTCCTTGATCAAATCTGCAGTCCCCAGCTATCAATAAAGAGGGAAACATCAGGAGACCCGCAGTGGAGTCCTAAGAAGAGTGATACCCAATTCTAAGAAGTCAAGGGTAGAGCTCTG
>NW_015163541.1:0-830 GCF_001447785.1 Gekko japonicus | reverse complement strand
AGCACCCTGCATCATATTTATAACAGACAGGTTCTTTTAAGATTCTGTTCATATCGCTTCCCCTTCTCTTATAAAATGTGTCCAGCGAGTGAAGAGAAAGGTCGCCAACAGGGAATAAATTCTGCAACAGAATTCCTATTTACTTATTACAAGCAGTTGGGGTTGCCATTCTCCAGTTAGGGGTGGGGGATCGCCTGGTTTTGTGGGCTCCTGCCCCCTGCCTGGCAGAAGGAAATCCCCCCCAACAGTGACACCACCGGAAATAAATACGATGTGCCTGTGTCACCCGGAAGTGACATAGGCACGTCGGCGACATCAGAAGAAGAAGAAGAGGAGGAGATTGGATTTATATCCCGCCCTTCACTACCCAAAGGTGTCTCAGAGCGGCTTACAAACTCCTTTCCCTTCCCCTCCCCACAACAGACACCCTGTGAGGTCGGTGGGGATGAGAGAGCTCTGACAGAAACGGGTGTTTTTCAAGAATGGCTGTTATCAGAGCTACGACTTGCCCAAGGTCATCCAGCCAGGTGCAAGAGGAGGAGTGGGGAATCAAACCCGGTTCTCCCAGATTAGAGTCCATGCACTTAACCTATACACCAAACTGGCTCAGGGGTGATGCTCTGGTTTTTGGGCAAAACTCTATGTTTTGAGACTGATTTTATCATAGAATTTTGTCCAAAAACCAGAGCATCACCCTCGATGTCACTGACATGCCTACATCACTTCTGGGCGACGTGGGCATGTCACAGGACATCACTTTCAGTGATACAGGCATGTTGCGTGACAACGCTTCAAGCTCTCGGACAGTGTTCCCTCTAAGCTGAGTTGGT
>NW_015163540.1:649-835 GCF_001447785.1 Gekko japonicus | reverse complement strand
ACGTTGGCTTGAAACTCAACATCAGAAAAGCCAAGATCATGGCATCTGGCCTCATTGCTCCTTGGCAAATAGAAGGGGAAATCATGGAAGCAGTGACAGACTTCATGTTCCTGGGATCCAAGATTACTGCAGATGGTGACTGCAGCGATGAAATTAAAAGACACCTGCTCCTTGGGCGGAAAGCTA
>NW_015163540.1:0-287 GCF_001447785.1 Gekko japonicus | reverse complement strand
AGACAGTGTTATCAATGCAACGAACATGAAATTAAGCAAACTCCGGAAGACAGCAGAAGACAGGAGGACCTGGTGTGATGTGGTCCATGGGATCGCAAAGAGTCAGACTCGACTGTGTGACTGAACAACAACAACAAAGAATCCAATGTGTTGGGGAAAGTTGGGACTTTGTTCGTGTTGGCAGGCATGCTCTTGCCATGCTAAAACTCCTAAACTAGTCTCTACATAAGCATGACAAAATCATGAATCATGCAGAACGAGAAGATCTTATGTTGGTCTTGCTGCAT
>NW_015163539.1:486-837 GCF_001447785.1 Gekko japonicus | reverse complement strand
CCTCAGCACTGGACACGTTTCTAGAGGCGTTGGCAGGAAAAAGAAAATTTGTTGCTGTTGTTCAGTCACACAGTCGAGTCTGGCTCTTCGCGACCCCATGGACAAGATCACGCCAGGCCCTCCTGTCTTCCGCCGTCCTCTGAAGTTTGCTCAGTTTCACGTTCGTTGCATCGATGACACTGTCTAACCATCTCATCCTTTGCCGTCCCCGTCTTCTTTGACCTTCAATCTTTCCCAGCATCAGGGTCTTCTCCAGTGAGTGCTCCCTTCTCATTGGGTGGCCAAAGTATTTGAGCTTCAACTTCAGGATCTGGCCTTCCAGGGAACAGTCAGGGTTGATTTCTTTGAGGA
>NW_015163539.1:0-307 GCF_001447785.1 Gekko japonicus | reverse complement strand
ACCCCTTTTCCCTGGCACGCCGCCACAAAAGCCCGCAGATGCAAGGGCGATTTAATGGGGGGGGGGGCGCGGCTCCCTTTTCTTACCTGTAACGCTACAGCGTGGTTCAGCTGGGAAATGAAAAAAAGCCCGGCTAAGGATCCAAAACTTTGTAACGCCCTCCCCCCAGGGAGATTCATCCATCTCTCTCTCTCCAGCCATGTCTTTTGCCAGAAGGTGACGCTTCTTTGTATAATACAGATATTGCTCTTCCATGAGGCAGTGCTCAAAGTGGCTTAGCGCAACATTAAAAATCCCCAAACAGATG
>NW_015163538.1:0-823 GCF_001447785.1 Gekko japonicus | reverse complement strand
CTCTTTTTAAAAACTGGGTCAAAAGGGGGAAATCTGGTCCCCCCATTGATTCCTATGCAGCTACCAGGCAGCTGCCTCTCTGCACCCCCCACTTTCTGATTGGTCAGCTGCAGAGCTCAGTGTTCTGAGGTTAAAAAAAAACCCAACAGTTTACAGGGGACTGCAGAGAGCTGACAACAGCTGAGGAAATTAGGAGTGGTCAACAACTGCCTGTGAGGTCCAGCAGTGCTGCTGGCTCAGCCTCTCTATGGCTTCAAACACCTCCCTCACCTCTTACACCTGACAGGCGGTTGTCTGTCAGGTGCAGCAGCAGTTGCAGGGTGCGTAATGCCACCAGGGAGCCCCCCCTAGCAGTAACGCCTTAGTGATCCTGCCAGCCCAGCCTTCACAGTGGCTTCTAATACTCCCCCCCGCCTACACTCGACAGGCACCTGCCTGTCCGGTGTAGCAGAGGAGGTGGGATGCTTTCAGCCGTCGGGGAGGTTTGCTCAGTAGGATTACCTTAGCACTACTTAGCGTAGTCAGGTAATTTCTATCTACTCAGGAGGGTGGGGTAGGGCTGAGTCATTACCTGCCTAACATTTTTCTTCTCACCTTGACACAGAGAGTACTCCATCTTTCTGTGCTATAACTCTGAGGATGCCAGTCACAGCTGCTGGCGAACCATCAGATCCTACAATGCCAAGACCATGGCCATACAGCCCGGAAAGTCTACAGTAACTAGTTTAAAGTAAGCTAAATTCAAGCAAAGGCTGCACCAGGAGTGTCAAATATAAGGCCCGAGGACCAGAACCAGCTCACCCAGGGCTCTTTATATATATAT
>NW_015163537.1:566-838 GCF_001447785.1 Gekko japonicus | reverse complement strand
TAATTAATAGGTCACACTAGGGTCTTTACCGTATATTATAAGAATATGATTTAATCGAATATATGAAGTTATAGGAAGTTTATCAGAACTGTGTTGTTGTGTTCGAAAACAGTGTTTTTTCTCCACGTTTACACCACCTGGGGTTTGTCAGCCATAATTCCACCCTCCAGAATAGCCATTTCCTCCAGGGGAACTGATCTCTGTAGTCTGGAGATCAGTTGTAATTCAGGAGATCTCCAGGTCCCACCTGGAGGCTGGTAACCCTAGGACAC
>NW_015163537.1:0-474 GCF_001447785.1 Gekko japonicus | reverse complement strand
CCCCCCCCACATCCTGAGCTCCCCCCCCACCCACCTCTTCTTTTCCTCAAATTTTATTGCTCTTTGAGATGAGGTGAAGCCACAAACAACAAAACAAAACCGTTCAAAGTGGCTGCTGCATAATAAGATGAATGCATGGATGGGATCCAAATGATGCAAGGAGGTCTTCAGGTGACGCATGCAGACATTTGATACAAGGATTTGGAAAGGAATCCTGTTTTGAAGAGGCAAGCTGCTTTGTTGTTTGGATACGGAAGTGAGCTGCTGTTCCAGAAGCCCCAAATTAAGCTTGCAAGCAGAAGCCCTGTGGCATATCGGGGGCAAGGCTGTGCCATTTCACTCTGGGCATGTTTGCATGCTAAAATGTTTGCATGCTAAAATGTTCCTGTACAGAAGCATACATAAAATCAACACATCGGGTTGCCTACTTCCCGGTGCTTGATGGAAACT
The DNA here is from genome assembly GCF_001447785.1 of Gekko japonicus. NCBI lineage: Eukaryota > Metazoa > Chordata > Lepidosauria > Squamata > Gekkonidae > Gekko > Gekko japonicus. The sequence goes on along the minus strand of NW_015163537.1, from coordinate 24 downwards.
AAAGAGAGAGATCACGGGATGGAA
>NW_015163536.1:431-838 GCF_001447785.1 Gekko japonicus | reverse complement strand
AGAAGAAAGAAGCCAAATACAGAAAATGGCTTTAGCAACGAATACAGAGAGGAAACAGCATATATCAGAGAGACTGAAAAAGCCCCCCCCCCGCCCCTCAAGAAGCAGAGCTGCGACTCCAGGGCTTGCCTACCTTCATGTCCATCTCACTGCGGACATCACAGATCCGGAAGTAACCTTCCCCCGCGCTCCCCGAATCTTGCAGCTCCTTCTGAATCACTCGTCCCCTTTCTTCTGCAAGGGGACAGAACGGAGCAGTTGCAAGCAGACCAGAACCTCGGTGCTCACCTTTTCTGCTTCGGCTTCGGCTTATCCCTTAACCTCCCTTTCCAACTGTGCCCAGGCCCTAAGTACACGTGACGGCCTTTGCCGACATCCATCCCATCCTGTGTCGTTTTCCTGATTGT
>NW_015163536.1:0-278 GCF_001447785.1 Gekko japonicus | reverse complement strand
AATCAAGGGGGGACCCCCGGGGGGGGGGGGAATCTACACCTGCCAGCAGATGCCAAGATAGAAGTGGGCAGACGAATCTCTCTGGGAAGGAAATCCATAATTTTGGTGCTAACAATGGGAAGGCCCTTTCTTGGGGTGCCACTGCTCCAGCTTCAGATGGCGGGACTCCCTAAGCACCACCTCACTCATGGATTCTTTCTCTTCAATGACAGATTTGAGGGGAGAGAAGAAGTGTAGCATGTTTCTTACACTCTGATTACACACACACAGGGACTGGC
>NW_015163535.1:482-839 GCF_001447785.1 Gekko japonicus | reverse complement strand
ATAAACTGCAAAGAAACAACACAAGCTGGCAATAACACAGAACCCTCTCCTCCCCCTCCCTCCAAAAAAAAGAACCAGAAAGAGGCCTGAGAGGGCCTAGAGGCCTACCCCCCACCACCACCACCACACAGGCCCCAAGCCTTGTGGACCAACCCACAAGGAATAAAGAAATATTTTTTAAAGTGCCCTAATAAATCAAACCAGTCTGAAGTCTTCACTCTTCAGTCTCTTGATCCGTAGTCCAGAGGCAGGCAGCACTGGGAGGAAAGGAGGCTCAAGGAGCAGGGGCAGCGGAAGCCATGCACAACCTCCAAGCCAAGCTCTCTCTCTCACCAGCAGCAGCAGGAAAGAGGAGCA
>NW_015163535.1:0-174 GCF_001447785.1 Gekko japonicus | reverse complement strand
AAAGAGTGGGAAAGGGTGGGGAAACAGGGTTTCCGGGCACCCTTTAACATTTAAAGCCCCCCATGGCCGCTTTCCAGCAATGCTGAAAAAATTCCGAAAAAACCGAATTTTCCCGGGGGGGTGGTTAGATATCCGAAAACGCTCCTGGAAGCCTTTTCAGCATCTGGAAAGCTG
>NW_015163534.1:730-845 GCF_001447785.1 Gekko japonicus | reverse complement strand
GTCTTTTAGGATTCTGATCTCTTCTTCTTGGGTTTTCAGTGTAGTCCCAGATGTTGCTTTCAGTATTGTATCTCTTATGGATCTCTTAGAGAATCTGACATATATTTCACCAGGC
>NW_015163534.1:0-420 GCF_001447785.1 Gekko japonicus | reverse complement strand
TAGACTCTTTGTAAAGACTCCAATGACTTGTTGATGTTAGTCATCTGTGCCACCAGAGGTCGCAATGCATTATCCAGCATGCCTGGAAAGTCAAAGTTAGCTTCCGATTTGGAGACCGGACGTTCTGAACTGGCAGTTCCTTGTTGAATCTTCGCTTTTGCCGCCATCTTTTCAGCCCAATAAGACATTGTTTATATTTTGGGGAAAGTTTGCTTAAGTCTTTAAAAGTTCATTAGCTCTAATACCTTTAACAGTTCTCTTCTCCATTTGTGTAACCGTGACCTGAATTTTGTAAACATGGACTTTTGAAACACACAGATCTACCCAGCGGGACGCCAAGGAAATTCAGTTATAGAGTAGAAGAGGACAAAAAGGAGAAACCAAAGGACATGGTAGGTTCAGGATCCATCATCCAAGAAG
>NW_015163533.1:0-853 GCF_001447785.1 Gekko japonicus | reverse complement strand
GCGAGCCACTCCATTGGAGGAAGGGCACCCATCTGGTTCAGCGTACCGTTTTCTACCCGTGGCTAACCAGACGTTCTTGACAGCCCAACAAACATCAGAGAAAGAGGGTGGCCGCCTCACTCTAGTCACAACCAATGCTGCCTCTAAGCTGTGGAGTCTTGTGAGCAAAAATTCTACTTTGAGAGCTGCTGGCATTAAAGTTGTGAGCGGGCGATTGGGCTTTGATTTGGCTGCTGCATAAATCCGTTTGCTCTGGGGCCCTCCTTCCTCAACTAAGACAAAAATGTGTGAGCCGGAGGCTAAAAAACTGAGCAAGCTCACACTAACTCAGCTTAGAGGGAACACTGGGATCACTTGATCAACATGTACATGCAGGGAAGAAAAAATACCAGCTAATGTATGATGTGGAAGATCCTGTTTCCAGGGTCAGATCTTGGTTCCCAAAATACAAGGGCGAGCAATGGAAAGACAGCTATTGAGGACGGCTGGCCTATGACTCCCTTTTGGGCCCCAACCCACAGGTTGGGAAACACGGACTTAGACAAACGCTGTCTAAAATGCAATGCTGATGACCGATTTATATGGTTTGTAGCTGTTTTAGTTGTCTGTTTAAATAATTGCAGGCTGACCAGAGCAGTGGTGCAGTGAAGGGGGAGACGGCAGAACAGAATTCCAGAGGAATTGCGTTTTACCCTTTTATTTTGAATCCCTTGCTCAGTCTGGTGCTGTGCTAAATGTGTGCTTGTGAACATTTTCTTTTTAATAAATGCTTTATGACTTTGGATCCTAGTAGTGGTCCTCTGTGCCACGTAGACCTTCATCACCGTGGACATGCTATTTTTAAAGGAGCACC
>NW_015163532.1:628-853 GCF_001447785.1 Gekko japonicus | reverse complement strand
AAAGGAAAGATTTACCCAACTGAATGCAATTTCCAGAGAACAGCAAGAAAATATAAGGAGGCTTTCCTAAATGAACAATGCAAAGTAATAGAGGAAAACAATAGAATGAGAAGGACTAGAGATCTCTTCAAGAAAATTGGAGAAACCAAGGGAACATTCTGTGCAAAGCTGGCCATGATAAAGGACAAAAACAGTAGGGACCTAACAGAAGCAGAGGAGATTAAG
>NW_015163532.1:0-494 GCF_001447785.1 Gekko japonicus | reverse complement strand
ACAACAAAGCCAGCAGAGGTGATGGTATCCCAGCTGGGCTATTCAAAGTCTTAAAAGAAAGTGCTGCACTCCATATGCCAGCAAATTTGGAAAACGCAACAATGGCCACAGGACTGGAAAAGGTCAGTTTACATTCCAATCCCAAAGAAAGGCAATGCCAAGGAATGTTCAAACTATCGCACAATTGCACTAATTTCACATGCTAGCAAGGTCATGCTTAAGATCCTACAAGCTAGGCTTCAGCAGTACATGGATAGAGAATTGCCAGAAGTATAAGCTGGGTTTCGAAGAGGTAGAGGAACAAGAGATCAAATTGCCAACATTTGCTGGATTTTGGAGAAAGCAAAGGAATACCAGAAAAACATCTACCTTTGCTTCATTGACTATGCTAAATCCTTTGATTGTGTGGATCACGATAAACTATGACTCTCTAATAACAGAAGAGTTCTGTAATTAGAAAGTCAGCATGGAATGTTTTCTTCAAGAGCTGATAA
>NW_015163531.1:539-858 GCF_001447785.1 Gekko japonicus | reverse complement strand
GGGGTTTCCTTCTGTTCAGGGGACTCCCTGCACATGCAAAAAAAGTGTAAGTCAACCAAAAGAGTGACAAAACACAAACTCAGACTGGCTTGAGGAAGAGTGATTATACATCAGGAGAGACCCAGAGTGCTGAAAGCAGCCAAGAGACAGATGAAGGGAGGGGGAGGGGGAGGGTGCCTCCTCTGGAAAATGGAATCCTCCTCCTTCAGTGTCTTATGAAATAAACTCCTTATTCATTAAGCATAATTAATGTTCACGTTGCTTTGCTGAGTAAAAGGTAAAGGTAAAGGTTCCCTTGCTCGAAAGCCAGTCGAGTCCG
>NW_015163531.1:0-350 GCF_001447785.1 Gekko japonicus | reverse complement strand
GGGAGCTCACTCCGTCATGCGGCACACTCGGGTCTCTAACTGCTAAACTACTGACCTTCCACAGCCTGCAGTTCAGCGTCTTAACCACTTGAGCCACCGCAGCTGAGTAACTGTCAGGCAAAAAACAACAGGTCTCTGCTCCCAAAGAGATCACAGAATGGTGATGATGTCACAGGATCAGCGCTTCCCAGGGGACTCCAAGCTTTCCCTTAGAAATATACGGGGGGCAGGAAAAAGCCCAGGGAAAGGCGCCTAGTCGTCTCCCCGCTCCGGACTCCCTTCTTGCCTTGCATATTCGTGGGCGTCTTCAAAAATGGCACTTCGGGTCCTATTCTGGAAGCTGTCAAGCC
>NW_015163530.1:0-858 GCF_001447785.1 Gekko japonicus | reverse complement strand
AATAAAAAATCCCCTCCGGGGGCGTAAAAGAAAAAATAATAATAATAATTTTTTAACCCAAAGAACCCAGTTTAGTGAAAAACTGATTTCACTAATCTCATCCTGCTTAATTAAAAAAAAAAAAAACTTGGACAGTGAGGAAGGGGGTTATGTTTTGTTTCATTCAAGCACAAGCTATACCTTCCATTAAATACTGGCTTCTAGACGCATTGCAGTGATCAGCTCTGGTTTATTTAATGATTTCAGCAAACTACAAGACAAGCTAGCAGGGCTGGAGCCCTGCTTATAAGCATGCAAAACACCACACCCAACACACACCCACTCCCCGTGATAGGCTATTTACATTACACTGCTTATCTATTGGTTAGTTCCTGGATCCAGGCGAGCTATTGTTCTAGAGAAGCAAGCTCAGCCCATTCTAGGTACAGCTAGAGGAAAGGGTTAGGCTCAATACATAACACCTTCCCTTCCGGACACATGAAAAAAGATTATCCCAACAACGCCATGGCAGGAAAGAACAAATTTTGAGTCCAGTGGCACCTTTAAGACCAACAGAGTTTGATTCAAGGTTTATGCTCCCGTGTGCACGTACACTTTTTGAAATACATTGGAGTGGAAGGTATGGTTCAATTTTAGGGTTTTAAGAAAAAGGAGCTTTGGCAGGGAGGGCGTGGTATAAATCAAATCAATCAATCAATAAATAAAATATTCTAGCATGGAAAAAAATGGGCTGTTCCCAATTTGCATAAGAATGGAGGATGACGTGTGGAAACAAAGAAGCAAACAAATACGAGCAGAGTTGCTGATATGGAGGAAATCACGTGGAATTGGCCTCAGAACGAAGCCGTGGTGACTTTT
>NW_015163529.1:0-865 GCF_001447785.1 Gekko japonicus | reverse complement strand
TTCCTCCTGGCCATCAGCAGAGGATTGGGTGGGTGGGTACGGTTGCTAGATCCAGGATGGGAAACTCCGGGAGATTTGAGGATGGAGCCTGGGGAGGACATGGATGCTATGAGCCCCAAATGGCGTTATAGTCTGCTAATCTGCATCTCCTGGGGGTTGACTATTTGATGGGACCAGGGGTCATTTCCTCCCGGAGCGCACAGGAGCAGAGCTCCGGCAGTAAAGAGCCCAGGGGGCGGGCACATGCAACAAGCCCCACCCCCTGTTCCCAGCAGCCCTCAGTCAGAGCAAGAAGCAGCCAGGTAAGTTACAGAGCCCCCCCAAGGTCCAAAACAATCCAGTGGCACCTTTAAGACCGAATTTTATTCAGGGACAAGCTCTCCCTCCTCTGCAAGGACAGATCTGCACGTCCCCCCCACAATAGCTGGCAATCCAAAACAGTCCAGTGGAGCCTGAGCGGTGGGTGTTGCCTTCTGACACATGTCCGGTGATGTCAGGGGGTGTGGCATATGCAAATAAGTTATGCTAATGAGTTATGCTAATGAGCTCCTGCACCTCTTTTCCTACGAAATGAACCCTGGATGGGACCCGCCCTGAGCTTTTATGCAGGGAGGGCGGGATACAAATCTAAGGGGGCGATCACACGCACATGATAAATTGGGGGGGGGAGGCTATTCTCATCGGAGGAATTTGACCCACAGTTGCGCGATCACACAGTCCTTTGAAGTTGCGGGGGCAGCCCGCCACTGCATGATCAAATGTAACTGCGGGTGAGTCGGGTTTTGGGATTTATTTTGGCCATTTGTTTCCGACTCACTTAAACAGGGAATCGATGCATCACACCTCCGCACCGAGGGCTCCCTAT
>NW_015163528.1:0-872 GCF_001447785.1 Gekko japonicus | reverse complement strand
CACGGTGTATATGTTAATTGCCATTTATGATTCTACCATCATGAATGTATTCAGGTATTAACTTTGGTTCATTTGTAACTGTTGTTTGGATGCATGCTGGGAAGCTAAAATGCTGAAAGACCAAAATGTTAACTTGCTATCTTTGCTGAGGCTTATGGCTTTGCAGGCCAGCTATAACTGCACGTCTCTGGCTAAACGAAGAACAATGGCATCTTGTAAACCATATCAGCTATATAGGCCTATGTTCCCTCTAAGCTGTGGAGTCTTGTGAGCAAAAATTCTACTTTGTGAGCGACTGGCATGAAAGTTGTGAGCAAGCGATTTGGCAGTTGCATAAGTTAGTTTGCTCTGGAGCCCTCCTTCCTGAGCGAAGACAAAAATGTGTGAGCCAGAGGCTAAAAAACTGTGAGCTAGCTCACGCTAACTCAGCTTAAAGGGAACACTGATGTAGGCCCTGGTCACACGGAGAATTTGCCACGCGAAAGGCACGAATGTCGGGCGGATTTTCGGGGCGTGATCACACCGCACCATCTGGGAAGCATAGTGCACCCGTGGCCAACCCGTGGCGTCCCGCCGAAGATGTGGACTTAAAAAGTACCAAGGGAAGTCCACCAGTATCCGGAAAATGCACAGCACAGGCGGGCGTCTGATTGCGGGAGCGCTAGTATCCCATGGCATCCGGCGCCCATCCACATCCCGTCGCAAACCAGATGTTTTGCATAAGCGCATGTGCACAAACACAAAACTGTAAGCAGTGCTTCTCCGCGGAACTGCGCATGCGCACAAACGCGAAACGCTTGTGTGATCATGCCACGTCGCTTCTTTGCCATGCTGTAGCATCGACATGTGATCGCCAGCTAACAGCCGAAGCA
>NW_015163527.1:653-874 GCF_001447785.1 Gekko japonicus | reverse complement strand
CATATCTCATAGTCACATTAATCAAATCCGTCTAATCTAATCGCTACCCACTTTGATAAAGTTATACACGAAACGAGATGTTCGTTGGTGTTGATGGCGTTCGTTGGTGTTGATGGCGTTTGAATTGCTTCCAGTAAACTGAATACTGGGAAAAGAATTTACAACTGGTGGAGCTCCTGATGGCACTGGTATTTCTGGCCACTGTGTGATACAGAGTGTTG
>NW_015163527.1:0-299 GCF_001447785.1 Gekko japonicus | reverse complement strand
TTAACCCGGGGCCCCCCCCCCCCAATCTGCACTAAAATCAAGTTCAACCTCCTTTTTGTTCTGGGTCTCCCCCCCCATTCTGCATTACGTTACCTCCTTTCAGTGGTCAGCCTGGTTTCAGCCTGCCGTTGCCCCGGGTTATTTGGATGCTGTTTTGCCCTGGACTTAAATTGCCTTGACTTGAATACTGAGAAAATCTGGAGTGGCCGGCAAATGAGGAAAGGACCTAAAAGGACTAAGGCATACTGATAATCCATAATAATAGTTGCACTGGGTTTGTTGTTGTTGTTGTTCAGTCG
>NW_015163526.1:607-880 GCF_001447785.1 Gekko japonicus | reverse complement strand
AAAAAGTCCATACAGCGCCTTAAAAGTCAACATTCATTCCAGTCATAGGCGATTTGGCTGCTGCATCTATTAGTTTCCTCTGGCGCCCTCCTTCCTGAGCGGAGACAAAAATCTGTGAGCTGGAGGCTAAAAAGCTGTGATTTAGCTCACACTAACTCAGCTGCGGTGGCTCAAGTGGTTAAGACGCTGAACTGCAGGCTGTGGAAGGTCAGTAGTTCAGCAGTTCAAGACCCGGGTGCCGCAAGACGGAGTGAGCTCCTGTCTCTAGTTCCA
>NW_015163526.1:0-313 GCF_001447785.1 Gekko japonicus | reverse complement strand
GGGGGGTGGAGCCTGGAGAGGGTGGGGTTGGGAGAGGGACCTCAGCAGGGTACATAATGCCATGGAGTCCACCCTCCGGAGCTGCCATTTCCTCCAGGGGAACCGATCCCTGTGCCCTGATCAGTTCCACAACTCCAGGGCTCCCCTTGAGGGTGGCAACCATATATCCAGCCTGCGCTTTCCCAAGAGCGAGGTCTGTCCCATGAAAGCTGATATTATTAGCGTTTAAGGTGACCCTGGACTTCTGTTTCGTTCCCCACGGAAGAGAATTCCCACAGGTCAGAGGCAGGGTTGCCACCTCCGGGTTGGGAAA
>NW_015163525.1:710-884 GCF_001447785.1 Gekko japonicus | reverse complement strand
CTCTTCCTCTTCTTCCTCTAACACTGCCAGCTTCAACGTCCATTACTTTCTGTCGTGTATTTAAAAGGTGCCATTTGGAGACTGGTCTAATGCTCGGGTTCGGATTAAGGATGCCGGCCTCCAGGTGGGACCTGGGGACACCCCCCCCCCCCGGGAATCCCACCCACTCCCCGG
>NW_015163525.1:0-577 GCF_001447785.1 Gekko japonicus | reverse complement strand
GAATTCCAGCTCATCTCCAAGACTGCAGAGATCAGTCCCCCTGGAGAAAACAGCTGCTTTGGAGGGGGGACTCTGTGGCCTTGTGCCCCACTGAGGTCCAGGGATGCCAGCCTCCAGGTGGGGCCTGGGAATCCCCCGGAATTCCAGCTCATCTCCAGACTATGGAGATTAGTTGCCCTCCCTTGGCAACTCTCGGTTGTGATATTCCTGGAGAGTAGGGGGTGTGTGTGTTGGAAGAGAGGGTTTGGGGACAAGTGGGACCTCAGCAGGCGGTCCGCCCTCCAAAGCAGCCATTTCCTCCAGGGGAAACTGATCTCTGTCGTCTGGAGATCAGTCATAATCCTGGGAGATCACGAGGCCCCACCTGGAGGTTGGCAAGCCTTAGCTCTAGGAAATGCCTGGAAACTTGGGGATGGTGCCTGTGGGATTTGACAAGGGACTTCAACTAGAACCTGTGGAATACCAGAGAGCCTGCCCTCCAAAACGTCCGTTCTCTCACGGGGAAATGATCAGTGTAATCTGGGAATCAGTGTGGAGGTCTCCAGGCTGCACTTGGAGTTGGCATCCCAAAACCAAC
>NW_015163524.1:0-906 GCF_001447785.1 Gekko japonicus | reverse complement strand
GAACCCTATCTATGGTTTAGAAACGGGGGTGGGACTCTCCCTCTCTCTCTCTCTCCTGAATCACGGCATGTCCTGAGCCTGTGTTTAGGCACAAGGGAACTTTGTCCACTTGCCCAGGGCACATCTGGAACCCGAGTTTAGGGCAGGGGTCTCTGCCTCCCACCCAAGGCACATCTGGAACCTAGGTGCAGGTTTTGAGAGTGCGGGGGATCAGTGCCAAACTTCTCTAACTGGATAACCGCTAACCAGCTGTTGAGGTTTGGGGCTTCATACCCTCAGTCGAGATTACCTCTAACTCACATTGGAGGTTTTCAGACAATGTGCCTGATGTGGGTACCTCTACCACGGCGTCGCTTTGTTTGCAAAGCTGACCTCAAAAGCTGCGCTCAAAAAGAAATTTTGGGAGTGTGTGTACATGTATGTAGTGCTTGGTGCAACTGTGGACTAATGTACCGTCCTACACTATTCGTCTCGGCTCCCACCCGCAATAGACTAGGAGCATGGTGCGGAGTTGCTCCGAGGATTTCAGGACAGAAAGTTTGTAAGCCGCTCTGAGACTCCTTAGGGTAGTGAAGGGTGGGGTATAAATCCAATCTCTTCTTCTTCGTCCTGACCTCCCCGAGCAGATCATTACACAAGGTGGGGGCCACGACGAAGAAGGCTTGTATACACAGTCATTGATTTTGCCCATTTTGCCTACGCTCGCCATCGTGGATAACTACAGATGGCAGAATAGAAATGTACGTCTTAGTGATGTCTGGAGAAAGGGATGTTTGGTGACATCTCCACGACTCAACACAGGGGCTCCATTTTGGTCGACGCTCCTCTTCCGTTCTCCCCATTTTATCCTGCACTGATTGCGATATCTGTTGACTGTCCCGGGCTTGTGAAAAAGGGGTGCATAGG
>NW_015163523.1:0-877 GCF_001447785.1 Gekko japonicus | reverse complement strand
GCTTAGAGGGAACCCTGCCTGTGAGGTACACGGGCCTGAGAGAGCTCTTGACAGAAACGGCTCTTTTTCAAGAACAGCTGTGCCAGAACTATGGCTTGCCCAAGGTCATCCAGCAGCTGCATGTGGAGGACTCCCAGATTAGAGTCCGTGCACTTAACCACCACGCCAAACTGGAAGGGTGTCAGCCTAGACTCCCTAGTACAGTGGTGGCGAAACTTTGGCACGGGTTCCAGAGGTGGCACTCAGAGCCCTCTCTGTGGGCATGCGTGCCATCGCCCCAGCCAGGCCCAGACCATCATTAAAGTATTCTCTGCCAAATAATTTTAAGTCAACGAAAGCATTTGGGATTGCTTTCCTTACTTTGTTTGGATCATCTTAAGTTAATGTATGAGTGGTTTTTTCTAAAGTAAAACCTCAGTATTCAGGTTAGATTGCCGTGTTGGCACTTTGCGATAAATAAGTGGGTTTTGGGTTGCAGTTTGGGCACTCGGTCTCTAAAAGGTTCACCATCACTGCCCTAGTATATTTGCTTGTTCGAATCCTCCACCCCCTTCACACACACCCCTTCTCAGAGTTGTGAAACTGTGCCCTATATATACACGCAGAAAATTTCAAAATTAATTTCAGTTAAACTGTGGGGTATGCAGAAGAGAAGCACCAGGTGTCTATGAGCATCAGCGCGCGCGCGGGGGTGGGTGGGTTTAATACATTCTTCCAACACCTTTCAGACTTCTGCAAGAGTTGAAATGTGCCCTGTGAGCTCTGGAGCTCAAACAGGTGACAGCATCCCTAGTGCAGTATCCCCTTTGTGACTGTGGCCTGCCAGACACCCCTGGAGAGCCTTTCCACAGGGGCACAGAAACCAAATCACTGGCCT
>NW_015163522.1:0-908 GCF_001447785.1 Gekko japonicus | reverse complement strand
CCATTTTTACACAGTTCCTTCAGAATGCTTCGCTCTGGAATGCTGAGATGCCTCTGTATTGAAAGTTGGTGGAAGAATATAAGAACAAAAGAGAAACCATGTTTGATCAGGCATGTGGCGCATCCAGTCCAACACAGTGTATCACACGGTGGCCAAAACCCAGGTGCCATCAGAAGGAGAAATCCTACTCAATCCCTGGCCCTCTGTGTATGTTTTAGACCCAATGGGTCATGCTGAACCAGTAATAAACTCACATTCAATAATTTAACTAAGTATACAGTTTATTGAAGCACAATGCTTGATTGTCCTCAGAATATAGGGAACATCAGAGGAACCAATGCTCAGAACAGAATCAATAAACACAGTTAAAATCAAAGCCACAGTCACGACAGCCAGATTACCGTAATACACTCTACATGGGTCCACCCTTGAAGTCAGAATCTCCAGCTGATACAGAATGTCACAACTTGATGACTATTTGGGGTGAGGCACAGAATGCATCTGACATGTATCTGAGTTGCTCCTTTGGAGTTTGTTCATTTTTTCAGTTTATGTCAAGGTGCTGGCTATTGCTGACAAAGACTTTCAGGGCTTAATGTCTACAGAGCTATGGGACTGCTTCTCTCAATACAATCTATTGCAACTGCTTTGCTCATCTGTGGAGATAACGGGTGAGACTGAAAGCAACATGTACAGAACCATTCACTCATGTGACTCCCACTTGGGGGAACGTCCTGCACAAGAAGGGGGAAGACTCCCACAATGTGAAAGAGAATGCAGTGGGCAGCTCTGTTAAGTCTGTCTATAGTGGTAAAAAAACCAGGAGGAGCTCCGTAGCATCTGAAAGACTAACAAAATTTGTGGCACGGCATGAGGTTCTGTGAGTCACAGCTCACTTCTTGAGAGAT
>NW_015163521.1:0-903 GCF_001447785.1 Gekko japonicus | reverse complement strand
TAGTAAAGTGAATGGTGTGGGTTTTTATTCCGGTCGTCTTCTGATCTCCCGGCCAGTCCTATGGGCCAGATGTTAAATGGCCCCGTCGGTAGTGGGCCAGTCCAGTATTCCCGATGCACACATGGGATCATGGGTGGTAACAGTCGTGGCGGCTCGTGAGCCAAAATGTGCCCTGAGCCACATAGTTGAAGAGCGTTATTAAGAGCGTTGCACCGAAATCCTCAAATGGAAGCCAGTCTCTACATTTGGGGTGCCAATCGGAATAACAAAAACCAGTATGCAAACTCTGGAGTGCTGCAGGATTCTTTATCAGGCTGGATATGTTAAAAGGGGAGGGGGGCCCTGATGTGTGGCTGTTACATGCTTCAGAATCAACTTCTGACTTGGTGACCCTGGGAATAAAAGGCCCTGACCCTCGATACTCCAAGGCTAGCCTGATCTCGTCAGATCTCGGAAGCTAAGCCGGGTCAGCTGCGCTTAGGACTCGAATGGGGGCAGTGTTCCCTCTAAGCTGAGTTAGTGTGAGCTAGCTCACATTTTTTTTAGCCTCTGACTCACATATTTTTGTCTCGGCTCAGGAAGGGAGGGCTCCAGAGCAAGCTAATTTATGCAGCAGCCAAATCACTCACTCACAGCTTTCATGCCAGTAGCTCACAAAGTAGAATTTTTGCTCACGAGACTCCACTGCTTAGAGGGAACATTGAATAGGGGGGACCCCCCCCCCCAAGTAGTCCCAGGGTCGCTAGACAGAAGCAGGCCATGGCCAACCACCTCCGAACATCTGTTGCCTTGACCTGGATGGCCCAGGCTGGCCTGATCATCTCAGATCTCAGAAGCTAAGGCCCTGGTTTGTACTTGGGTAAAACCACCAAGGAGAAACCATGGTTGCGATGCAGTGGCAGG
>NW_015163520.1:648-919 GCF_001447785.1 Gekko japonicus | reverse complement strand
TTTAGTCTTACAGAAATTAATGAGGTCTGCTTAACAGAAGCTCTGAATTGCAGTCAAAGGGAACATCAATGGTGCAACCTCATTTGGAATACTGTGTGCAGTTCTGGTCACCACACCTTACAAAGGATATCATAGCTTTGGAAAAAGTGCAGAAAAGGGCAACTCGAATGATAAAGGGGTTGGAACACTTTCCCTATGAGGAAAGGTTAAGGCGCTTAGGGCTCTTTAGCTTGGAGAAACGACGACTGAGGGGTGACATGATTGAGGTTTA
>NW_015163520.1:0-310 GCF_001447785.1 Gekko japonicus | reverse complement strand
GGCTTCTAATGTCCTGGCCCCACTGGTGGACCTCCTGATGGCACTGGTATTTCTGGCCACTGTGTGACACAGAGTGTTGGACTGGATGGGCCTTTGGCCTGATCCAACATTGGCATCTCTTATGTTCTTATGTAAAGTCTGCATGGATCCAGAAAATTTACAGAAACCCAACGTTTAAACATTTACACAGTTTAACAGGCTAGCAACATGCAGAACTAGAAATGCCAGAAGGCAAAAATCAGCATAGGGTGACAAAATTTCTGCTTCAATTTGAGACACCCCACCCCCAAATTCTTTTCACCTCCATACT
>NW_015163519.1:620-923 GCF_001447785.1 Gekko japonicus | reverse complement strand
AGTGGCAATCTTCAGAATCATGCAAGAACTCACAATGACGAGAAGCCTTTTGAATGCTCAGAGTGTGGGAAGAGTTTCAGTTTCAGTGGCAGTCTTCAAAGACATCGAAGAACTCACAGTGGCGAATAGACTCTTGAATGCTCAGAGTGTGGGAAAAGATTTAGAGAGAGTAGCCATCTTCAGAATCATGCAAGAACCCACACAGGGGAGAAGCCTTTTGAATTGGATAAAAGGACATAGAAATTATGGGTTGTATTGGAGGAGGCGGCAGGCAGGCCCACCCCCTATTTGGGTGTTATCTTC
>NW_015163519.1:0-185 GCF_001447785.1 Gekko japonicus | reverse complement strand
TCTGTGCTCTTTGGAAAAATAAGGAGCTCGCTTCCAAAGAGGTTGTAACACTTAAGGCACAAAGAGCAGAGCGGAGAGCAGCTCTCCCAGGCTGGCGGGGGCGCGCGGAGGAGGAGACTTATCCCCGTTGGTTGCTTACTGCTCCTGTTACGGCTGCTGGCTGGCTTCCCCATGCCTTCCTGCTC
>NW_015163518.1:0-932 GCF_001447785.1 Gekko japonicus | reverse complement strand
CTGGGCCATTAGTTACCCCTCCTTCAGAGAGTGTATGTAGCTGGCATCTCTTAACTAGACATCATTATATCTTCTGCTTTCTCTGTGGGGTTGCACAGATCAAACTTATTTTGGTCCAAAGATTGCTGTCATGGAGACTGTATATAGTTATTTTGGCTCTTAACTATCCTCCTTTTGAGTTTTTAAGGGAAGTTCCCCCTAAAATGGCTGTTCATGAAAACCCTCTTTCTCACAGCACTGATTTCAGCTAGAAGAGCATCAAAACCAGAAAAGGCCTTCATGTCTTCCACAAGGACAAGGTGGTGCTGAGGCTATATCCCACTTCTACTGCCCACGCAATCTCAGCTCTTCACAGGAGTCAGGAGGTTCATGTCTGTTCCTTCTGCCCACATCCTAGACACCCCAAGGAGAGAAAGTGGCTTGTGTCACATCTCCGGAGGGCCCTTGCAATCTACCCCCCAATCTATAGAATCCATCAGAAAGATAGACTCTTTTTCCATTTTGTTAGCCCCAAATAATAATAATAATTGGATTTATACCCCACCCTTCACTTGGCGTCTCAGAGCGGCTTACAGACTCCTTTCCCTTCCCCTCCCCTCCCCACAACAGACACCCTGTGAGGTAGGTGGGTCTGAGAGAGCTTTTTCGTAGCTGTCCTTGAGAGAACAGCTCTGACAGAACTATGGCTTGCCCAAGTTCATCCAGCAGCTGCAAGTGGAGGAGTGGGGAATCAAACCCAGTTCACCCAGATGAGAGTCTGCGCACTTAACCACTACACCAAACTACCGAATAGTGTCGCCATCAGCTACACCATTCCACAGTGGATCTACCATGCCTACAAGGCAAGCAACATTCCAGTGTTCCAGCAAGGTTCACAGTCCACTCAGTGTAGCCAGTACTGTACAGTGTAGCCACTACTGTAACCTTCAATC
>NW_015163517.1:642-936 GCF_001447785.1 Gekko japonicus | reverse complement strand
ACACTGGATGGTGGACCATCTTGACCCTTTCAGGCCCAGTGCTGTACTGGAGGACGCAAAAGACGCCTCAGTGGGTTTAGCTTCTTCTCTGAGGCACTGGCGCATCCCCCTCCCGCCCTTTTCCCCTCCCTGGCCCTCCCTCCAACTCCACCACCTGAGGACAGTGGGCCCCACACTGCTTCGCTGCGCTGCCCCCAGCCAGCGTTAATGTACCTTTAAGAGTAGTTGCACCTGGGAATTGGAGTCCACAGTTAGGGGTCCCAGAAGCTTCCCTCTGACTGGCTCATTAAGAGT
>NW_015163517.1:0-432 GCF_001447785.1 Gekko japonicus | reverse complement strand
GGACAGCGCTGGCTCTTCGGCTTTGAAACGGAGATGAGCACCGCAACCCTAGAGTCGTATTCGACTGGCTTTCGAGCAAGGGAACCTTTACCTTACCTTTAAGGGAATTCTATTTTGGAGCTTGGAAAAATCTAAGAACACCTAAAGCACACCTCAGTCACTTTCCTAAGCCACTCTGGAGATTCATTTGAAATGCACCCTACGCGGAGTCCGTTAGATTTCACTCTGGCCTGCGGAGAGGGAGAACATGTTCCGAGAGAGATTTTTAAGCGCCCCTGACTGCGCATGCAGAGCCAAATTCTGAGAATTCCTAGGCTGAGGAAGACAAGGATCTCAAGATTACCCAATCCGGAAGACTCCACTTTTATGTGGGCCACAAGACTTCTGCAGTAACAGGGGGTCAAGCTTCAACTACTTGGAGAAGAGGAATCT
>NW_015163516.1:725-936 GCF_001447785.1 Gekko japonicus | reverse complement strand
ATCCAGGGCCGATCCTGCTTAGCTTCCGAAATCTGATGCGATCAAGCTAACCTGGGCTATCAACGTCAGGGAGATCAGGTAGCCGGTGAACCGAAGGACCTTTACCAGTTTGGTGTCGTGGTTAAGTACGCGGACTGTAATCTGGGAGAACTGGGTTTGATTCCCCACTCCTCCACATGCGGCTGCTGGTGTGACCTTGGGTCAGACACAA
>NW_015163516.1:0-512 GCF_001447785.1 Gekko japonicus | reverse complement strand
CAAGAAGAAGACGAGAAGAGATTGGATTTATAACCCGCCCTTCACTCGGAGTCTCAGAGCGGCTTACAAACTCCTCTCCCTTCCCCTCCCCACAACAGACACCCTGTGAGGTAGGTGGGGCTGAGAGAGCTCTTCCCAGAGCTGTCCTTGAGAGAACAGCTCTGAGAGAACTTGTAACTGATCCAAGGTCATCCAGCAGCTGCAAGTGGAGGAGTGGGCAATCAAACCCGGTTTTCCCAGATTAGAGTCCGCGTTCTTAACTACCACACCAAACTGTCCTGTGTGAAGTTCCCGTTTGCTAGTGCTCATCCAGGTTCCTGCTTTCAGGTTCACACAGCAGATCTGGGTGTGTGCAAAATAACATTCTTTTCTTAGCAAGAAGATACAAGGACGGGAGCAGCTGTTTGCAGGGTAAGGGAGTGCATGCACTCTGCAGTTCTAGCTAACAAACAAGAACTAAGGAACAGGGACTCCACCCCATGAGACTTCAAAAGGGAATTAGATAAGCAGAT
>NW_015163515.1:400-943 GCF_001447785.1 Gekko japonicus | reverse complement strand
GGCTGTACAAACGAAACAATCAACGCCGTTTAATGCACCCCCATTTTCTTTGTGTGTGTTTGTGTTTTGCAAATGATCTTCCCCCAAAAATCTCTGTTTGTAAATTTAAATTGCAAATGCCTCTTTTCCTCCCAGTGTTCTAAGTCTGCCAAAAGACAGATTTGCAAAAAAAGAAGAAGGAAAATCTGAAGCAAGAGGTGGGGTGGGTCATAACTGCAGAGTTAAGTAAGAAGTCAGGATTCTCCGATAATTCTTAGGCATCTTTCTCATCCACTTTTGAATCTTTTGGAGTAGAAGTATTTGAAGAGCAGTAAAAACAATCGATACAGGTTTTTAAAAAATGCTTTAAAAAGTATTAGCGTCTTTGGTATACACATATATCATCAAATAGCCATTGTGTGTACAAGGAGAAATCTGCTGAATACGCCATTTTGGGCTACAATTAGGGGCCTTAGCTCTGGGTTGGGAAATACCTGGAGCTTTTGGGGGCGGAGTCTGCAGAGGGTGGGGATTGGGGGAGAGGAGGGGCCTAAGTGGAGGAGG
>NW_015163515.1:0-341 GCF_001447785.1 Gekko japonicus | reverse complement strand
CACTCCCCCTCCCCACAACAGACACCCTGTGAAGTAGGTGGGGCTGAGAGAGCTCTTTCCAGAACTGTCCTTCAGAGAACAGCTCTGTCAGAACTATGGCTTGCCCAAGGTCATCCAGCCAGGTGCAAGTGGAGGAGTGGGGAATCAAACCCGGTTCTCCCAGAGTCTGCACACTTAACCACTACACCAAACTGACTCTCAAGGTATAAAGCCATAGACTCCACCTTCCAAAGTGGCTATTTTCTCCAGGGAAACAGATCTTGGGACATAGAGACCACTTGTAATTCTGGGAGATTGAATCATAGAGTTGGGAAGGACCTCTAGGGTCATCTAGTCCAACC
>NW_015163514.1:655-945 GCF_001447785.1 Gekko japonicus | reverse complement strand
GCAAGGAATAATAAATGCCTACTTCAGCACGGCGGCTCTGGGTAAGGAAATACCTGGAGATACGGGGCATACAGCCCACAGAGGGGTGGTGCTTGGGGAGAGGTGGGTGGAGCTTGGAGAGAGGGGGGACCTCAGTATGGTACAATGTCGTAGAGAGTCTGTCTCCAAAGCAGTCATTTACTCCAGGGGAGCTAATCTCTGAGATCAGTTGTAGTTACGGGAGATTTCCAGCCACCACTTGGAGAAGGAGGAGGAGGAGGAAGAAGAAGAAGAGGAGGAGGAGGAGGAGA
>NW_015163514.1:0-136 GCF_001447785.1 Gekko japonicus | reverse complement strand
CCACAAGCAAGCTCAGGCATCATATTTTCTCGCAGCAATGAGAGCGACAGACATGTCAACCCCCTGCCATTCAAACAAGGAAAGGGAGGAAAACGCCTCTGGAGAATGTTCCAGATTTTTATTTTAACCCACCACA
>NW_015163513.1:0-954 GCF_001447785.1 Gekko japonicus | reverse complement strand
TTATCATCATGTGCCATGTCTACCAACTGATGTTTTTATTTATTTATTATTTCTTATAATATTATACAAAAGGTACTAAAAAATAAGTTTTTTATTTGAAGGTCTAAAATTTATGTAATCATTCTAGTAGAGATGAAAAGGCCTAAAAAAAACTAACTGAAAACTTGGGGCCCGGGGGGGGGGGGGGGGGGGGGGGTTCTCTCTCTCTCTTTAATAACTAGGATGCTATACTGGTTAGAGTGTCAGATTAGGATCTGAGGGGCCCAAGTGTGAATTGTGATTCTGCCATAGGAATTCTGCCTTAAAAGTCCCGCCTCTCCTCCAGGGCTCTGAACCAATCCTTGCGATTTAGGCCTCATGCAAATCCAAGTGATTGTCAGCCAATCAAAGCCCAGGGAACTCTACTGGAGGGGGGGGGGTGAGCCAGCCTGAGCTTAAGAAGTGGGAAGAAACCTTTTTTACTTTTGGAGTGGGATTTTGTGGCTCTGGAAAGAAGCATCAGGTTAACCAGGCTTATATTTGGCTTTTAGTTAAGATTTGGGAGTCAGCTTTAGGGAAGAAAGCTTATTTCAGTGGTACAAATAAGCATCCTTTTAAGTGCCCATCATTCCTTACTGGTGTGTTTAGGTTCTGTGGTAAGGTGCAGGGATGGGAATGAACTGGTTCATGAAAAAAGGTTCGTGACCAGGGGTCATTTCGTAAAAAAAGAGGTGCAGGAGCTCATTAGCATAAGTTATTTGCATAAGTCACACCCCCTGACATCACCGGAAGTGTGCTAGAAGGCAACATCCACTGCTCAGGCTCTACCCCAAAAATCTCCAGGTATTTCCCAACTCAGAGCTGGCGAGCCAGCTTTACACTTTGACTAAAGACACTTTAGGTTTCCTTTGCTCTTGCAGGGAAGCTACCCTACGAGGAGCATGAAAATACAGATGAAGTTAGTATGCTTTTGCT
>NW_015163512.1:428-968 GCF_001447785.1 Gekko japonicus | reverse complement strand
GCAGCGCACACAGCAGAGAAAAATCTGCACAGGAACGCTGGAGTCTGTCTCTTTAAGAGGCGTTCAGGTGTTCTGTTGAGTGATAGGAGGGTGCACAGCCAACAGCCAGGATTAAAATAGCCACAGGGAACCGAAAGTGTCGCACCTTGGCAGATTGGGGACAGACAGCAGAGGGCTTTCGAGGACAAAGCCGGCACCTGAACGAATAGCCTTTTTAAATAATAAATCCCCAAGTTTTTATGGCTGGCTGCTGGTTGACCGTATTCTCTTCCCCGGGTTGTTTTTCCGCTTGCTTTGTGTCTCCCTGGTTGACTTCAGTCGCCCCGCCGCACCTTATTCAGTGGCTTGCTGCTTTTACCGCTACGATTTTCATTGTGTGGGTTCCCCACGTTTTATGCTGCCCGTTTTGATCGTTACCGGTTTCCCTTGCTTTAAACTGCTGTAACTTTTTAAAGGAGCTGCGGTGGCTCAAGTGGTTAAGACGCTGAACTGCGGGCTGTGGAAGGCCGGTCGTTCAGCAGTTCGAGACCCGAGTGTGCC
>NW_015163512.1:0-285 GCF_001447785.1 Gekko japonicus | reverse complement strand
ATGACCACGGAAATGTCTTCGGACACCGCTGGCTCTTCGGCTTGGAAACGGAGATGAGCACTGCAGCCCTAGAGTCGGACTCGACTGGCTTTCGAGCAAGGGAGACGTTTACCTTTACTTTAACTTTTTAAAAATGATGTTGACTGTCTCGGGGAGCTTTTGATTGGGCGTTCTGGCCCTCAGACAAGCGTGGGGAATGGGACGCAGAGGCTTTGGGTGTTGGGGGGTGCTCTGCCTTACCAGCTTTTGAGCACCATGCTGTTTCTGGTCCTGCAGGAAGCTGCG
>NW_015163511.1:735-967 GCF_001447785.1 Gekko japonicus | reverse complement strand
CTGGTGGGATGTTCTCCTCTCTTGGGTTTAATCAGTAGTGGGTTTGGTGTAGTGGTTAAGTTTGGTGTAGTGGTTAAGTGTGCGGACTCTAATCTGGGAGAACCGGGTTTGATTCCCCACTCCTCCACTTGCACCTGCTGATGTGACCTTGGGTCAGTCACAAGCTCTGGCACAGCTGTCCTTGAAAAAGAGCCGTTTGTGTCAGAGTTCTCTCAGCCCCACCCACCTCACA
>NW_015163511.1:0-598 GCF_001447785.1 Gekko japonicus | reverse complement strand
ATTTTCTGTTGTAGTTTGTAGTGTTATAAAAAATGCAATAAGAAAATCCCCTCCGGGTTCTTTAAAAAAAAAGAAAAAGAGGTGCAGGAGCTCATTAGCACAACTCATTAGCATAACTTATTTGCATATGCCCCACCCCCTGACATCACCAGAAGTGTGTCAGAAGGCAACACCCACCGCTCAGGCTCCACTGGACTGTTGTGGATTGCGAGCTCGGGGGGGGCGTGCAGATCTGTCCTCACAGAGGAGGGAGAGCTTGGACCTGAATAAAACTTGGTCTTAAAGGTGCCACTGGACTGCCTTGGACCGGGGGGAGCTCTGCAGCTTACCTGGCTGCTTCTTGCTCTGACTGAGGGCTGCTGGAAGCAGGGGGTGGGGCTTGTGGCATGTGCCCGCCCCCTGGGCTCTTTACTGCCGGAGCTCCACTCCTGTGCACTCCTGCAGGAAATGACCCGTGTCTATAGGAGCCCTCCCGGCTCAAAAAGGTTACCAGATTCAACTGGAATCCCCCTCCCAGGACTTCGCCTGTTGGATCTGATCTTGGATCTGCAGTGAGGGAGGTTGCTGTGCCCTTTTCCACATGGCCTGCTCTTCTCAG
>NW_015163510.1:697-971 GCF_001447785.1 Gekko japonicus | reverse complement strand
ATTCTTGCTGCAGTAGATAGGTGTGCTATTAAATCTCTATCACCTTTATCAAACTCCTTTGGAAATATGTTTAGTAATCATATTTCAGGCAAAAAGGGTATTTTAGTTCTGAGGCTGTCTGTCTGTCAGGCGATGCCTGACTCTGTGGTTGTGTCTGTGGGGGTGTCGGCAGGGCATGGCCGCAGCTCGGGAGGATGGCTGAAGTTGGGGAGGGAGCCGGGAATGTGGTTTTGCAGCTGGGCGGAGCCTTCGTTCTGTGTCGGGGGGGGGGGGT
>NW_015163510.1:0-655 GCF_001447785.1 Gekko japonicus | reverse complement strand
TATTTGAAGGGCTTTCTCCGTCCACATGTCCCTGTGAGCCAGCAATGGCTATTCGTCCGCCCTCTGTTGGCTACCTGACTGTTCCGGGTGGCCCGTCCGGCGCTGACCGGAGCCAGGGTCTTTTCCATCGTGGCTCCGGCTCAGTGGAAGGGGCTCCCTGAAGAGGCAAAGGGGGTTCCCTCCTTGGAGGTCTTCCGGCAGCACTGCAAGGCCTGCCTGTTTGAGGGAGTTTGAATTGGCAGGCATCTTTTAAGGGGGGGAGGTTTGTGGGTTCGCTATTTTATTTTTGGTTTTAAACTGAGAGCCAGTTTGGTGTAGCGGTCAAGTGTGCGGACTCTAATCTGGGAGAACTGGGTTTGATTCTCTACTCCTCCACTTGCAGCTTTGGATGACCTTGGGCAAGCCAGTTCTCTCAGAGCTCTCTGAGCCCCACCTACCTCACAGGGTGTCTGTTGTGGGGAGGGGAAGGGGAAGGCGTTTGTAAGCCGCTCTGAGACTCCGAGTGAAGGGCGGGATATAAATCCAGTCTCATCTCTTCTTCTTCTTCTTCCAAAATGTTTTTAACTAAGTTTGAGTCCAGTGCGTGCCCACGAAAGGTGATACCCAGAATCAAACTTCCTTGGTCTTTCTTGAACGATACTATAGAACAAAACGC
>NW_015163509.1:787-972 GCF_001447785.1 Gekko japonicus | reverse complement strand
CAGACATGCGCAGTTTGGCAGCCTCCCGTAGCTGTCTCCCCGGCATCTGATCATGCCGGGAAGCAATTGCGTCACGGCTCACAGGATCTGTATGATCCCGCCACCGCGTGCCTATTTTGGTGTGGCTCTTAAAAACCGCACTTTTGCCCAACTTCCCCCCCCCCCTGTGTGCCCGGGCCCTCTGT
>NW_015163509.1:0-713 GCF_001447785.1 Gekko japonicus | reverse complement strand
TCTTCCTGCAGCAGCCTTCCTTCTGGCTCTGCCCTCTGGAAGAAAGAACAGCTTCTGCTCTGGCACCAGCCCTTTTGTTCCCCAGCCCTCTTCTTCCCTATTGGTCAATTTTGGCTCCAAAACCTCTCAGGGGCTTCCAGGAGTTGTAGGCCCAGCCTCACCTACTGCTAGCCAGGCTCCCTGGGCCTAGTAGGCCTCTAGTGGCACAGCCCAGATCATGACACCTTCCATTAGCAATGTTCTGACAACAGAAACCCAAGACTCTATCCTTTGCTTTGGTCAAAATAAGAAAACAGGAAATCTAATGGCAGTTGCCATTACTTAACAATGTCATCTTTGCACTTCAGTAATGGATTGATTCAGTAATTGAAATGATTACATGTTGGGACAGTTTCATGGATTAGGTCAGTGGTGGGTTTTTCCATTCAGAAAGATGAAACTCACCTGCATTGGGGGTGAGGAGGGGCAGATAAGGAAAAATCTGGCTTTTCAACAGAGCAACTGACTCAGTAAGGCCACCCAAAGAGAACACAAAGTTTCAGAGCATGACCAATTTGGGCTGGGGAGACTGAGAGGCAATTCTCCCCAGCTCTGTGTGAAGTCCCCTGATGAGAACTAGTATTTGTTGCCAGCTTCTCCATTCAAAACACTCATCCTATGCCTCGGTTCCTGCCGGAGTGCACCCCAGCACCGCTCTGCCAGTCAGGAGCCCA
>NW_015163508.1:0-977 GCF_001447785.1 Gekko japonicus | reverse complement strand
CTTAGCGTGTGTGGCAGCAGCCTAAGTTGTCCTTTACCTCCCAATATTTCTCTAAGTCATCTTTGAAATCTTTCCAGTCTGCATAAAATTCTTCTGCTTCAAGATTCTTAGGTTTCCTTGTCATTTTGTCCATTTCGACCATAAACAAGAGCTTCGGTGGCTACATTTTTTAAAAAACAACAACAACCCTGCAGCCTCTGTGGAGCAAATGGAAATTTCTTGAATGGAGCTCCAGAAAACAAGGAGCGGGGAGTTTTTAAAATTGCGGCATGGGTTTGCACTCCCCCCCCCTTCTCCTCCTCCTCCTCTTCCAGACCCCCCCTTTTTTGGTATTTGGTTTTCTTTGCGGTTTGCATTTGTTCTGGATTTTGGGGAGCAGGACCACTGAGTGGAGAGAGAGAGAGGCCGTCAGAAGGAGGTTCGTGGAAATCCGGAGTGTCAAACCCAGTGTTCCCTCTAAGCTGAGTGAGTCAGCTCACAGTTTTTTTTAGCCTCTGGCTCACACATTTTTTTTTGCCTTCGCTCAGGAAGGAAGTGGCTCCAGAGCAAACCGGTTTATGCAGCAGCCAAATGGCTCGCTCACAACTTTACCCCAGAGCTCACAAAGTAGAATTGTTGCTCACAGGACTCCGCAGCTTAGAGGGAGCGTTGGTCAAAACCCTTAGGACGCCTGTCGTGGCATGTGACTGATCTGATGCGCGTTGACTCCGAAGTCCCAGCTAGTGTGCACCGGATCACAGCTCTTGTACTTTGGGACCTTTCACTTCTTAGACCCAATCCTAACATGTCACCTTGATCTTGTTCACCTGAGCTTTTGTTCTAGGTTGTTTGCAATTTGGGAAGAGGATGGTTTTCAATAAAGAGTTCCCCCCCATTCTCAGTCTTACTGACGGACACTGAAAAGGGCATTAAACATTCTCTTTAAAAAAAAACAAACCTTTTATTGAGATATGATATCTATAGTCCAATATACTTCA
>NW_015163507.1:0-985 GCF_001447785.1 Gekko japonicus | reverse complement strand
CTTAGAGGGAACACTGCTCACAGCTCTATGTGTTGCTGACCACATGGGTGGGCTGTTGGAGCTACAGGACAGAATGTTTTTTGGGCAGCAAATAGTTCTAAGATGGAGTGACTCCACCCACCCAGTCATTGGCTCACCACTGAGTAGAAAGCACCACCCATACTTCCAAATCAAGTTGAGGGGGATGCCTCAGCGGTAACAGAGTCTGTTATGTTCGATGTTGATTCTTGGATCTTGCTCTGCATTTGACTAAGGTGCAGTACTGATGCTATGCATATACTGTCCATATACTGACGAAGACGTTGCATGTGACAAAAATCAAGGTAAAATGGCAAAGAAAGGAAACTGGAAGTCCCTCTTTCCCCCCTGAAACCAAATGCAGCAAGAGAAAGATTTCAAGGTAAGTTCGCCATGTGTGACAGGGAGTCAGGTAGGGCACCCCTGTCTCACCTTGTATCATACCTAATATCCAGTTTGACAAAGGGAGGACCAATGCTACATGGGGTCATTGAATAAGCTTTTAAGCCCTCCTGAAGCATGAACTGGTCCAGAAGCATGAGATGAAGGGAAAGTTTTTTTTGTGACCTTTGGCTAGTAGCTTGCGCCCCTGCCAGCTGGGAGCCATTGAAAAATGGATGGTCAGAAGAGACGTGCATCTGACGTGCAAACCATCTGGTAAGAGAAGGAGCGTGACAGACCTGAACGGGCTTCTGAGTGGCCCTGGGGACTGTATGACCATTTGCATTGCCTGAGTGGCACCTAGGAAGCAGGAGCCATGGACATCTGAACCGGATGAAAGAACTATGCATCATTTTGGCTCTAAGGAGCACAATTTGGAGGACCTTCCCCCTCTGTTTAAATAACTTATACTTGATTTAGGTTGTTTATTGTATTTTGGTAAAAGTGCCCAAATAAGTAAATATATACCCAAAATCATAGGTCACTTAAGGTGACCGGCCCAGTCAGCTCTTGAACTGATATTGGA
>NW_015163506.1:722-965 GCF_001447785.1 Gekko japonicus | reverse complement strand
TGTAATAGCTGGGAAATTTTCTGTAGGAGCAATGATGTGCTCTGGCTGGGGAACACATTAGTTTCTGAGAGATCTCCAGGCCCCACAAGGAGATTGGCAACTCCAGTGACCATTTAAGGGACGATTGGGATGTGTATTTTGGCAACTCCAGTGGCAACAACAGGGAAAATTGGGATATGTATTTTACCTCAGGACACATTCAATGACTCCCAACAGCAACAACAAACTGTTTAGAATGTTAGA
>NW_015163506.1:0-642 GCF_001447785.1 Gekko japonicus | reverse complement strand
GAAGAACAGCAAACTGTTTAGAATATTGGAGGTGAGACTCAGTCAACACAGCCAATGGATAGGGACAGTTTCTGAGTGGCAGATCAGGGAGTCAACTGATTTGGGAGCGTGTGAAATGTTCAGGAGAGTGCCACCACCAAAACAGAATTATTATATAGACAGATGTTCATTTTCTTTATTATATTTGTTTCTGGTGTGATTTGGTGGTTATGGGACTAAAAAGACCTGGGTTCAAACTCCCATTTACTGGGTAGCCCTGGCAATACACACTCTTGCTTATGGAACAAGGTTGTTCTGAAACTTAAAGAATAGCAGAACCATGTATTCTACCCTGACCTCCTTGCATGTGGTAGGTAGATAGGTAGGTAGGTCCTTTGGTTTCAGTGGAAAGCCTATTTCAAGTTGTAACTTTATCCTGCATCCAACTGCCGTGAAATTCTCATGGATTCTCATTATCACACTGATGGTCCCTACTGAACTTCAAGAATCTGAAGGATGAACCTCTTTCTAAACTAGTTGTATATATGGTCAAACAAATATTGGATATACGGACAAGCTGAACTAACTACTTTTCTGTTCTAAGAAGATTGGTGACTTCCTGTTTTACTATAGTCATGTCCTCTCCCAAAGTGCCACTTTAAG
>NW_015163505.1:0-1001 GCF_001447785.1 Gekko japonicus | reverse complement strand
ATCCCGAGCTGGCAAATTTACCCAGGCTCTTTCCTGAGGTAGGCCAAATTTGTTGCTAGATTTGGGCCTTCAGAGACTTGACGAACCAATTTGTCTGTGCTAAGACCCTCCGCATTTACCCAGAATGTAGCTTTAGGAAGCATTTGCTTGCGAGATGCCCGAATTATCCTGTTGAATAATCCCACTAATATTTTGAAATAACTTTAGCTTCCCTGAAGATCCCTAACTGACACCTGACGTTAGGCTCTTCAGCATTCATTTTTAAGTTGGCCTCATACCAAATTCCTCCAGCAATGGCAGACATCAAATATCACATCTTCGTTTCTGCTTGTGAGAAGCTAGTTATCATTCCCCCCACCAAGCTTTAAAATTATTCTGTCATCCTTATATGAGTCTTCTGATCCTGGGGGTCCAAATGGTCTCATTTGTTGAAATACCTTAAATCTCTGAGAGCCAGCTTGGTGTAGTGGTTAAGAGCAGCGGATTCTAATCTGGAGAACCGGGTTTGATTCCCCACTCCTCCACATGAAGCCAGCTGGGTGACCTTGGGCCAGTCACGGTTCTCTCAGGACTCTCTCAGCCCCACCTGCCTCACAAAGTGCCCATTGTGGGGAGAGGAAGGGAAGGTGATTGTAAGCTGCTCTGAGACCCCATGAGGCCTGCTGGGTCACCTTGGGCCAGTCACGGTTCTCTCAGGACTCTCCCAGCCCCACCTGCCTCACAAGGTGCCTGTTGTGGAGAGAGGAAGGGAAGGCCATCGTCAGCCACTTTGAGACACATGAGACCTGCTGGGTGACCTTGGGCCAGTCATGGTTCTCTTAGAACTCTCTTAGCCCCATCAACCTCACAGGGTGTCTGTTGGGGTGGGGGGGGAGGAAGGGAAGGTGATTGTCACCCGCTTTAAGATTTGCTAGTGTAGAGCAGGGTATAAAACCAACTCTTCTTCTTCTGTCAAAAAAAAGAGAGAGAGAAGAGAAGGAGATTGGATTTGTACCCCACCC
>NW_015163504.1:0-995 GCF_001447785.1 Gekko japonicus | reverse complement strand
CAGCCTCCAGGTGGCACCTGGAGATCACCGGCTATGACATCTGGTCTCCAGATGGCCGAGATTCATTCCCCTGGAGAAAATGGTTGCTTTGGGAGGTGGACTCTATGGCACGGTACTCAGCTGAGGTCCCTCCCCAAGCCCCACCCTCCTCAGGCTCTGCCCCCAAAATCTCCAGGTGTTTCCTAACCCAGAGCTGGCAAACCCTACCTGGTGGGTGCCTCGGGGCTCATATCGAGTTAATCTCATCCTGCCGATGGATCCGACCACAAAATCCATTCCGAAGTGGACTAAGAGCAGGGCTATTTTTGGGCAGGAACGCATAGGAACGGAGTTCCGGCTGGCTCCCAAGTTGGCCACGCCCAGCAGGAACTCATTAGCATAACAGGCCACACCCAAGAGCAGAAACTCATTAGGATTGGCTACATTAGGGGTGTGTGGCCTAACATGCAAAGGAGTTCCTACTACAAAAAAGGCCCTGGGTTTTGACAACAAACAAAGTCAACAGAATAACAAGCAAAAGGTGGGTGTGGCTGGATGAGCACACTTCTGGTAACATGGGGGTGCGGCCTAATGTGCTAATGAGCTGTGCTGTCAGGGGTGTGGCCAATATGCGAATGAGTTCCTGCTGTTGGGTGTGGCCTATTATGCTAATGAGTTCCTGCTGGGCTTTTTCTACAAAAAGAGCCCTGAAAGAGCATTCGTTCTTTCTGCTGCCGCATTGTCTCTTTAAATGACCTGGGCTTAATGGGGGGAAACGTCGTTGGACAGAAAGCAATGATGTTATCAATCGCTTGCGTGCAAAGTTTAATGTTACACAAAAATTGATAACGGCGCGATGAGCGAGCCGAAACCATTACGCGTCGGATCCTGACTTCTCCCAGTGGATCTTTGCTGCTTTCCGCCACCCCTCAGTAGTCCCTTCCAGTCCTTGGAAAGGAGATTCCTGTGGGGGCACGATTACTGTGCCTGTAGCCCAGGGGTCATTTCGTAGAAAA
>NW_015163503.1:0-996 GCF_001447785.1 Gekko japonicus | reverse complement strand
CAGAAATGTGCCATTGATTGATTGATTGAACTATCCCGCTCTCCCAGCCAAAGTCGGCTCAGGGCGGCTTACATAAAAACAGATAAATTACATTAAAACAATAAAAAAGGTAAAGGTTCCCTTTCTCGAAAGCCAGTCGAATCCGACTAGGGTTGTGGTGCTCATCTCCGTTTCCAAGCCGAAGAGCCAGCGCTGTCCGAAGACGTCTCCGTGGTCATGTGGCCGGCATGACTAAACACCAAGGCGCATGGAACGCTGTTCCCTTCCCACCGAAGCGGTACCTATTTACTTGCAATTTCTTGCTTTCGAACTGCTAGGTTGGCAGGAGCAGCAACTAGAGACGGGAGCTCACTCCGTCCTGCGGCACCCGGGTCTCGAACTGCTGAACTGACCTTCCACAGCCTGCAGTTCAGCGTCTTAACCACTTTAACACAACTTTAAAGCCATAATAAAGTGCTAGTAGTCGTTGTCCGTAAACGGTAGCAGCCATTATTGCTGCTTGAACACACATGAAGCTGTTAATCTTGCTCAGTCTTGCCCACACGGACTGGCAGCCGCTCTCCAGGGTCTCAGGCTGAGGTCTCTCACGTCACCTGCCTGATCCTTTCAACTGGAGATGCCGGGGATTGAACTCGGGGACCTTCTGCATTCCAAGCAGATGTCCTTCTACTGAGCCACGGCCCCTCCCCTATTTTATTTATTTATTTAATTCGTTTCTCCCCAACGGGGACCCAAACCAGTTTTCATCATCCTCTTCTCCATTTCACCCTCACAACAGCCCTGCCAGGTAGGTTAGGCTGAGAAAGTGTGACTGGCCCAAGGTTACCTAGTGAGCTTCTGTGGCAGAGTGGGGGTTCGAGCCCAGGTCTCGCAGGTACTAGTCTATTTGGTCTTTTGCAGCTTCCACAGTCCACACTGGCTCTGTTTGATCTTCTGCAACTTTCATTAACAGAAGAAGAGGAGAGAGATTTTTGGATCGGCTTATGACATGAATCA
>NW_015163502.1:0-998 GCF_001447785.1 Gekko japonicus | reverse complement strand
AATTTGAGAAACACCTTGCATCTAAAAATGAGTAAGAAAATAATAACAAAAAAGAAACCAGTTGTTGTGAGAGACTGAGACATTTAAATTTCTTGCGCTTAGAAGTGTTGTCTTTGGAATGATTGTGCAGTTAATTGAGAGGCTGAGGGAATAGCAAATACAGTTTTGGACTTAAAATGGTGGCACTTAAAAGTCATCCCGTTTCAGTTAGCATTTGACAGCCCGTCACGCCCCTTATACAGACCGGTTCCTTGTGTAGCTTAGGTAGCCTGAACATAGCAAGTTCCATTGCACTGAGTCTGAAGGCCTAGTTTGTCTGCCATCTCACTGATTGCCTTGGCACTTGGCAAGCCTTGTTTATTTGCAAAGCAGTAGCACTGCCTCTTTTGACTCATTGTCCTGAAGCATTTTCTGCAACTCTTCTGCTGCTTCCTGAATGTTCTTCCTGTCACTGCTGTCTGCCACAAAAACGAGACCCTACGTGTTCTGAAAATAACATATCCAGAGTGGTCGAATTTTATCTTGCCCACAGATATCCCAAACTGTGAAATAGATGTTCTTATATTCTGCTGTTTCCACATTAAAACCAGTTGTGGGAATTGTAGTGACAATCTCCTCTCACTTCAGTTTGTACAGTATAGTTGTTTTTCCAGCAGCATCCTACCCAACCATAAGGATGCACATCTGCTTCTTGCTGAAGAGATGTTAAGAGTGAAAGAAATGGTGAGGCCCATGGCTGGTTAAGTTCAGTTCTCTGCTCAGTCATTAAACTTTCCTAGTGGCCTGAGGATACTACCTGTTAGCCTGAACTATCTCACTGTGTTATTGGCAGAATTGGGATGGGGGAGACACCCCCGCAAGAAGTATCCTGAGTTCTCTGATGGAGAAATGGGGTTCATTTTTAAAATATATATATTATTTATTAAATATATATACTGCCTTCCCCTGGAGGGCTCAGGGCAGTGTACGTCATAATAAAAACATACAATGTTAAAATA
>NW_015163501.1:301-1010 GCF_001447785.1 Gekko japonicus | reverse complement strand
CCGGGAAAAGGAAAACCATGCTGAATACGGGAAGGACAGGGAAAATCCATATTTCCCTGCCTACACTGCAGTTCTTTGTTGTGATGTTTCCCAAAACATCACAGCAAAGCAAGTTTGGGAAAGATTGCAGAGCTTTGCAATAGCATCCAAGCCAGGCCAAATAATATATGGGTTAGTGACCTAATTTACAGTCACAGGATTATTTACAGATGGGGACTCAGGCAGAGAGAGAGAGAGTGTGCATGACCTAACCCAAGGGCATCTGGAGAGTTCATCACCCAGAGGCTAAGGCTGATACTGCGGGACCATCAACAGCCTCTCTTCTGCAGTATGGAGGACCTCCTTTCCCTTGCCTGCAAAAGCCTTGACCTCCCATGGCATGGGCCCAGCCAGGGGGCCGTACTGGAGGATCAGAGATGTCCAGCCGCACCGCAGCCTGTTCCAATGTGGAGTGATCTCTGACGGTCAAGGTTTGCTTGCGGAGCCTCTTATCTGCTAATTGTGCTTATCCGAGAAGTGATAAACAGCTTCCCTCTGAGGCAGCAGGAGGCATCGAGAGCCAGAACCGAGTCCAGAGTCCAGGCCTATGGCTATGACATGGCTACTGTGCTGTGGCTCTCGCCATCACCTGAGGTGTCACAAAGGTCCCCCGGTTGCTGTGGCGTTGGCCGCTAAGGGGGAGGGGCTTGTTCTGCGGCTCCAAGGAGAA
>NW_015163501.1:0-197 GCF_001447785.1 Gekko japonicus | reverse complement strand
TCTGCCCCTCTCCCACAGGCTGTGCTCTTGTGCAGTGGGCAGGGAAGGGGTTCTTCAGGGACTCTCACTACAGCTCCCTGCAGTTATGAAGTTGTGTCAATTAACCTTTTTCCTTTCATGCATAGGAGGCCCGCTGGCATTTTTCTTAAAGGTATCAGTTCTGCTCTAGAGCTCAGCGAAGGGCTTGTAGGCATGGG
>NW_015163500.1:748-1010 GCF_001447785.1 Gekko japonicus | reverse complement strand
AAAAACAAAATCCATATATTTAGTTGGTAATTTTAAAGCCTCATTTGTTTCAGACTCTATATAACTGAAAAAGGCAAACCATTTTTCTACAAAATCCGGTACTATGGAAGGATTGTCTACTAATTCTAATTTCATTGCCATTTTATCTTGAACTATTACGTCCCACACCTTTTGAAACCATTGTTTTATTGATGGGATAGTTGGTTTTTTCCAATGTTGGGCCAATGTAGTTTTGGCTGCTAAAAGAAGTAGGGCTGTCACA
>NW_015163500.1:0-528 GCF_001447785.1 Gekko japonicus | reverse complement strand
TCTTCTCTTCTTCTTAAGGCTTTTCTCTACCTTAAAGAATCTCAAAGCAGCTTACGATCACCTTGCCTTCCTCGCCTCACAACAGTCACCTTGTGAGGTAGGTGGGGCAGAGAGAGTCCTGAGAGAACTGGGACTGACCCAAGGCCACCCAGTTAGCTGCATGTGGAGGAGGAGTGGGGAATCAAACCCGGTTCTCCAGATTAGAGTCCGCCACTCTCAATCACGACACCAAACTGGCTCTCAGTTTCTCTGACACCTTGCCTTTCTCTCTCGTGGGGACCCAAAGCAGCTTATGTCATTCTCTTCTCCTCCATTTTATCCTCACAACAACCTTGTGAGGTAGGTTAGGCTGTGAGAGGGCGACTGGCCCGAGGTCACCTAAAGAGCTTCCATGGCATGAGGGGGAATTTGAACTTGGGTCTCCCAGATCCGAGACCAACCCTCTAAACAGTACACCACCCTGGCTCTACAGTATGTTGGTGGGGATCAGAAAGACCACAGCCCGAAGAAGAAGAGATTGGATTTATA
>NW_015163499.1:0-1008 GCF_001447785.1 Gekko japonicus | reverse complement strand
GGCAGAAAATAAGTAGGCTAAAACTGGTCATAGAAAGATTTGGGAGCACGGTCTTGACAGGCAGAACAACACTCCCTCCCTGCATCACAAATCTGGCAGATGATGCCAGCATCCCTAGTGCCACTATTAGTATAAATCTGGTCCATGTCAGCAACTGATCCACTTAGTGGGAAACAATAGACAACAGAAACATACAGGTGGAAGAGACCACTGTTCCCTCTAAGCTGAGTTAGTGTGAGCTAGCTCACAGTTTTTTAGCCTCTAGCTCACACATTTTTGTCTTAGCTCAGGAAGGATGGCTCCAGAGCAGACTAATTAATGCAGTAGCCAAATTGCTCGCTCACAACTTTAATACCAGTAGCTCACAAAGTAGAATTTTTGCTCACAAGACTCGACAGCTTAACGTTGGAAGGGACCCCAAGGGTCATCTAGTCAACTCCCCTGCACAACATGGAAATCCATAGCTACCTCCCCACCACCACTCCTCCAGTGACCCCTGCTCTGTGGCCAGAGCAAGGCAAAAACACTCCAGGATTCTCAGGCCAATTTGGCCTGGAGGAAAATCCCTTCCTGATGTCAAAGTGACCATCAGTGACCTGGGCATATAAAAAAGGGCCACAAGAGCCAAGCATGGCTCATCCCTTCCTGCCCTCCCTCTCACAATCTGCAATAAAACTCTGGCAAATTGAACACGTGAAGCAGCTATTTACTGAAATAGAGCATTGGTCCATGAAGGTCAGTACTGGCCACTCAGACTAGCAACAGCGTCTCAGGCAGAGGTCTTTCATATCACCTACTAGTTAGTCCTTTCAACTGGACGTGCTGGGGATTGAACCTGGGACTTTCTGCATGCCAAGCAGATGCTCTACCACTGAGTCATGGTCCCTTCCTGTTTTGTACTAGCTTTTGAATACACAGCAAATTAGAGAAAGGAACTCTAATGATATGCAAAGGTGAGTTTCAGGGGGAACATGCATTGTGAAAGCTTCCTTCCTTCCTTCCTTCCTT
>NW_015163498.1:0-1020 GCF_001447785.1 Gekko japonicus | reverse complement strand
TGCCCCACTGTAGCTACGGGCCTGGAATGTTGGGCCATGTTCCACCAGAAAATTCTCCCGCAATAGCCACACTGAAATGAACAAGAGTGCTGCATCACCACAAGATGCCAACCTCTTCGAAAGAGGAGCTCTGAAACATGTCGGACATCTAGCCACCCAATAGGGTTACCCAGGGGTCATTTCGTAGAAAAAGAGGTGCAGGAGCTCATTAGCATAACTCATTAGCATAACTTCTTTGCATATGCCACGCCCCCTGACATCACCGGAAGTGTGTCACAAGGCAACACCCACCACTCAGGCTCCACTGGACTGTTTTGGATTGCTAGCTATTGGGGGGGGGGAGGTGCAGATCTGTCCTCGCAGAGGAGGGAGAGCTTGTACCTGAATAAAACTTGGTCTTAAAGGTGCCACTGGACTGTTTTGGACCTGTTGGCTCTGCAACTTACCTGGCTGCTTCTTGCTCTGACTGAGGGCTGCTGGGAGCAGGGGGTGGGGCTTATTGCATGTGCCCGCCCCGTGGGCTCTTTACTGCTGGAGCTCCGCTCCTGTGCGCTCCTGCAGGAAATGACCCCTGGGGTTACCAGCTCCACCTGACAAAGCCTGAGAAGGAACTGGGGGAGGAGGAGTTATGCCGGCACCCTCCATCATTTACAGCACCAAACCAGAAATGAGGTCATCATGCTGGGGAAACTCTAGGATTTGCCCAAAACTCTATGCCCCCATTTCCTAGGAGATCTCCTGTTATAAAGGGAGACCTGGCCCTTCTACCCCCCAAAGCAAAACTTGCTTGGAAGCTCACATTCATGGAGGATAGATCCACCAATGGCTATTATTAGGGTTGCCAGGTTTTACCTGGGTCCCGGTGTGGGGCTCCAGCCACACTCCCGAAGAGCCCCATTGCGCCTGATGTGCCCGGCACAATGACGTCACCCGGAAGTGACATCATTGCGCCAGGCACATCACGCGGGGGACGCTCTAGTGTTTCAGTTAGAAACTCTGTCATCACCATAGAGTTTTCAC
>NW_015163497.1:0-1046 GCF_001447785.1 Gekko japonicus | reverse complement strand
TTTCGGGGTGACCGTAAGTCACTCTTATTCAAAATGGCTCCTTCCATATGTTCGCTTCCCGAATCTGTTAATGTTTCTCTTCTCTCTCAAGCATGGTCCATATCAGACATACCTTTAGAAGGTGGAACCATGTGCTTGTCCATGCTAAAGAGCCCTGTGAGAAATAATACTGCCTCACATATGAGGTTCCCACTCATACGGGTGTGGTCTGATAAGCCAGATGGGTACATGTAGCAACTTTGGATACACGATGTGAATTGGTCCTCAGCTTTAGACGGTCTCTCCTTCCACCATGTTTTTGGTCAACTGGTAATTCATTTCCTACCTTGATTCCATTTGAGCTAGTCATGTACTGTTAACCACTGTGCTTCAAGCTGGTGAGTCAAGACCTAGAAGGTAGCATGCTCTCTGACTTCTTCTTCTTCTTCTTCTTCTTCTTCTTCTTCTTCTTCTTCTTCTTCTTCTTCTTCTTCTTCTTCTTCTTCTTCTTCTTCCTCTTCTTCCTCTTCTTCCTCTTCTTCCTTTTCTTCCTCCTCCTCCTCTTCTTTGTCGTCGTCTTCTTCTTCTTCTTCTTCTTCTTCTTCTTCTTCTTCCTCTTCTTCCTCTTCCTCCTCTTCTTCCTCTTCTTCCTCTTCCTCTTCTTCCTCTTCCTCCTCTTCTTCCTCCTCTTCTTCCTCTTCCTCTTCTGGTACAGACTCTAATCTGGGAGAACCAGATTCCCCACTCCTCCACATGCAGCTGCTGGTGTGACCTTGGGTCAGTCACAACTTCTCACAGAGCTGTTCTCTCAAGGGCAGTCCTTGAAAGAGCTCTCTCAGCCCCACCTACCTCACAGGGTGTCTGTTCTGGGGAGAGGAAGGGAAAGGAGATTGTAAAGTGGCCTGAGACTCTGAGTGAAGAGTGGGCTATAAATCCTTCTCCTTCTCCTTTTCCTCCTCCTCCTCCATCACTCCAGTGACACCCCAACCATTTTCTTTTACTGATTTTTAGGTTCTTTTTTAAAACAGAAGGGGGGGGGAGAGAGACAGTGAGAGAGAAAAGTACCA
>NW_015163496.1:0-1090 GCF_001447785.1 Gekko japonicus | reverse complement strand
TCTGCAGTTGCCAGCTACTTTCACAAGGGGGTAGTGGCTCAGTCAAGGAAGCCATGGCCCTCCTTTTATTTTAGGGGGGGGTGGTCATTAATTCATAGGGTCGCCACAAGACGGAAGTATCTTGACAAGCACATAACACAGGCTCAAAGGGAACTCAGGGCAAGTTCCTAGCAACCAGCAGAACCACCCCTGTGAACATTAAGGAAGACCCATTAAAGCAAACTGACACAGCCTTCCCACTGCCATCAACGATAGATGGGGGGAGAGCTGATTAGACAGAAGGCAAAACACAGCAAGGAAAGAAGTCCCAAAAGGGGGGAGGAACTATAATTGTGCGCCTATGCATCACTTTGGTGCTGGAAGGCTCAGCACTTTCCACTACTAGTTTGATGGCCTGCTGAGTGCTGGAAATTGCACAGCCTGGGCTCTTCCGTTGGAGCAAATGATACTCCTGTGCAGGGGTCATTTCCTGCAGGAGCGCACAGGAGCGGAGCTCTGGCAGTAAAGAGCCCAGGGGGCGGGCACATGCAACAAGCCCCACCCCCTGCTCCCACCATCCCTGTCAGAGCAAGAAGCCAGGTAAGTTGCAGAGCTCCCCCCAGCCCAAAACAGTCCAGTGGCACCTTTAAGATAAAGTTTTGTTCAGGTACAAGCTCTCCCTCCTCTGCGAGGGCAGATCTGCACGTGCCCCCTCTCCCCCGCATAGCTAGGAATCCAAAACAGTCCAGCAGAGCCTGAGCGGTGGGTGTTGCCTTCTAACACACTTCCAGTGATGTCAAGGTGTGTGGCATATGCAAATAAATTATGCTAATGAGTTCTGCTCATGAGCTCCTGCACCTCTTTTTCTACGAAATGACCCCTGCTCCTGTGCAGTGTTCCCTCTAAGCTGAGTTAGTGTGAGCTAGCTCACAGTTTTTAAACCTTCAGCTCACCACATTCTTGGCCTTAGCTTGGGAAGGATGGTGCCAGAGCAAACTAATTTATGCAGTAGCCAAATCATTTGCTCACAAATTTAATGCTGGTAGCTCACAAAGTTGAATTTTTGCTCTCAGAACTCCACCGCTTAGAGCAGTGATGGCGAAACTTTTAG
>NW_015163495.1:0-1092 GCF_001447785.1 Gekko japonicus | reverse complement strand
TCCCAAGTCCCTCAGCCTTTCCTTACAGCGCTTGGTCTCCAGGCCCTCAATCATCCTCTCACTCTCCTTTGCACCCGCTCCATTCTGTCCACATCCTTTTTGAAGTGAGGCCTCCAGAACTGCAAACATTACTCCAGGTGCATCCTGAGCAATGCCGTGTACAGCAGGACTATGACATCAACCCTGCAATCTGGATGTTATGCTTCTGACATTTATGTCAGACCTGCTCAGTCCCATAGTACTTCATGGTGCTTGCTGACCAAATGCGCTGATACTAGAAATATCTAATCTTGCCCGTGACCCATGTAGGGGTTTTCCACACACAAAACTTATTCCTGCTTTCCCTAGCAATCAGTTCGCTAGCATTGGGACCACATTGAGCACTGGGCTCCAACACACCTTCCCTCCCTCCACACATTTCTAGTTGCCACATCAGTTTCCTTTCTCACAGGAGTGCCTTTGAGAATCAGGAGTCTTGAGTGAGGGCACTGCTGCCATAAGAACATAAGAACATAAGAGACGCCAATGTTGGATCAGGCCAAAGGCCCATCCAGTCCAACACTCTGTGTCACACAGTGGCCAGAAATACCAGTGCTATCAGGAGGTCCACCAGTGGGGCCAGGACATTAGAAGCCCTCCCACTGTTGACCCCCCCAAGCACCAAGAAGACAGAGCATCACTTGCCCCAGAGCCCCTATCTATACCTTGTGGCTAATAGCCACTGATGGACCTCTGCTCCATATGCTTATCTAATTCCCTTTTGAAGCCGTCCATGCTTGTAGCCGCCACCACTTCCTGTGGCAGTGAATTCCATGTGTTAATCACTCTTTGGGTGAAGAAGTACTTCCTTTTATCCATTCTAACCCGACCGCTCTGCAATTTCATGGAGTGCCCACGAGTTCTTGTATTGTGAGAAAGGGAGAAAAGTACCTCTTTCTCTACCTGCTCTTTCCCATGCATAATCTTATAAACCTCGATCATGTCACCCCTCAGTCGTCTTTTCTCCAAGCCATCAGTGGAATCACAGCACCAAACCCTGCTTTTTTGGATTGCACATGTGGTATATCAATATGTAGGGTTGCCAGCTCCAGG
>NW_015163494.1:0-493 GCF_001447785.1 Gekko japonicus | reverse complement strand
TTTAGAAGAAGAAGAAGAAGAGATTGGATTTAGACCCCGCCCTTCACTTGGAGTCTCAGAGCGGCTTACAAACTCCTTTCCCTTCCCCTCCCTACAACAGACACCCTGTGAGGTGGGTGGGGCTGAGAGAACTCTGACACAAACTGCTCTCTTTCAAGGACAGCTGTGCCAGAGCTTGTGACTGACCAAAGGTCACATCAGCAGGTGTAAGTGGAGGAGTGGGGAAACAAACCCGGTTCTCCCAGGTCCGCGCACTTAACCACTACACCAAACAAAGGACTTCCATAATATTGAGGAAGATGGAGGTTTTGCCTTTTTAGACGATGACGGTTGTACGACCTCCATTTCCTCTTTGTTCTGTAATACCGCCCCTCCCACTGAAAATGGTTTTCCCCCCTGAAGATGAAAGAAAAGAAATTCTGTGCATCAAATATCTGTCAGCGCTGTAGTTGAGATGTGAGACAATCTCCAAAAAGGGAAGTGTTTATCTGTT
>NW_015163493.1:0-1112 GCF_001447785.1 Gekko japonicus | reverse complement strand
AATGAAAGATAAATTGGCCGGTCAGTGCCTGGCTTATATGCGTGCCCCACACCACATACAGCCATCACCCGTGATTGGCTCTATTTACGAGTCAACAACTCAATAGGTCCACTTTCGGATCCGGGTGAGCCCATAGGTGCGCCTTCGGATCCGAAGTGTCTATTGTCTTAGGCAGGGCTTTTTTTGTAGAAAAAGCCCAGCGGGAAGGAACTCATTAGCATAATAGGCCACACCCCTGACAGCACAGCTCATTGGCATATTAGGCCACACACCCCATGTTACCAGAAGTGTGGTCATCCCGCCACACCCACCTTTTGCTTCTTTTTCTGTTTACCTTGTTTGTTGTCCAAACCCAGGGCTTTTTTGTAGCAGGAACTCCTTTGCATGTTAGGCCACACACCCCTAATGTAGCCAGTCCTAATGCATTTCTGCTGTTGGGTGTGGCCTATTATGCTAATGAGTTCCTGCTGGGCGTGGCCAACTTAGGAGCCAGCCGAAACTCCGTTCCTGTGCCTTCCTGCCCAAAAATAGCCCTGGTCTTAGGAACGAAGGTCTGAGGGTTTGCCGGACCGCATGGCCAGACTACCGCTGTGGCGGCCATCTTATTGTAGCTAATACATAACAATGCTGACGCCAGAGGGTTTTTAGGGCAAGAGACGTTCAGAGGTAGCTTGCCAATGCCTGTCTCCACATCATGATTCTGGTATTCCTTGGAGGTCTCCCAGCCAAATACTATCCAGGTTTCTGAGATCTGACAAGATTGAGCTCGCCTGGGATATCCAGGTACAATGCAATGTAGCCCTATGTAAAGAATCTGCGGGGGGAGGCAGCATGGTATAGCCCGATCTCGTCAGCTATCACAAGCTTAGCAGGGTTGATACCGTTAAACCGATTTCCCACAAGCTGCTGCTCCGCGCTCGCTTTTCCCTTTGCCCCGATTGTACATGTCCATTTCACACCATGTGCTGCACGGCCGCATTTTGCCCCGCAGCTTTGCCCGATTTCCCCCGGGTCTAGTCAATCCTGTGGAAGAGCAAGAGCAAAGGAGCAGCTTGTGGGAAATCGGCCTTAGACTTATGAAGAAGATCTAGGGTTGCCAAATGTTTTTTACC
>NW_015163492.1:415-1108 GCF_001447785.1 Gekko japonicus | reverse complement strand
TTGTGTCATCCATCTGCTTGCAAGTAAGTACGCTCAAGCCTGTCAGAAGGCCGTGTCAGCCAGATTCAAGTCCAGTCCTCATTACACTGGCCCCATTTTTACACAAGAGACCAGTGTGCACTACTCCAGCCAATACACCCCTTTGCAGCTTCATCAATCTTCTGCTTTAACAATCGCGGGTGACAGTATAGCTGTGTGAAGCTCAAGTCCGCCTTTGTCTCGTAGGAGAGCTCCCATCGGGATAAGGATCTGCGTTCTGGCGGGTGTGCAGCAAGGTTGGCTCGAAGCTTCTGAAAGGAAAATGGGTGGGGGTGGAAGGGGTGGAGCACACAGGAGCTTCCACGTCTTGGCTCAGGCATGAGTGCATTGTCATGGGGGATGTTGCACATGCTCAGGATTAGGCCTGTGGTGTGCGTAGGTGTGGTGCCAGCACTCAACTGCAGGCCTTGCTGGTGTGTGCGGGGAGGGGCTGTGGCTCAGTGGCGGAGCATGTGCTTGGCGTGTGGAATGTCCCAGGTTCGATCCCTGGCAGCATCTCCAGTTAAAAAGGACCAGGCTGCAGGAAGTGCTGTTCAACGCCTCTACCTGAGACGCTGGAGAGCGGCTGTCAGTCTGAGTAGACAGTAAGGTAAAGGTAAAGGTTCCCCTTGCTCGAAAGCCAGTCGAGTCCGACTCTAGGGTTGCGTTGCTCAG
>NW_015163492.1:0-335 GCF_001447785.1 Gekko japonicus | reverse complement strand
ACGGAACACTGTTACCTTCCCACCGAGGTGGTACCTATTTATCTACTTGCAATTTCTTGCTTTCGAACTGCTAGGTTGGCAGGAGCTGGAACTAGAGACGGGAGCTCACTCCGTCATGCGGCAACTCGGGTCTCGAACTGCTGAACTACTGACCTTCCACAGCCTGCAGATCAGCGTCTTAACCACTTGAGCCACCGCAGCTCTGAGTAGACACTACTGGCCTTGATAAACCAAGGCTCTGATTCAGTATAAGGCTGCTTCATGTGTCCAGGTATTAAGAAAGCATTTAGGGCAGCGGCTGTGGCCCAGCTGTAGAGCATCTGCTTGGCATGCAG
>NW_015163491.1:0-1109 GCF_001447785.1 Gekko japonicus | reverse complement strand
AAACAGAAATAAAGCTCTTTCTTATGATTAAAAAAAATCAAATGCAAAGACACAATCTGCTTTTACACCTTCTTCTCTGCTAAGATTGTGATCCAGAGTCCTGTCCCCAAGTATCGCATCACTGCCTACAGCTAATTGATATTCCAATCACTGCATCCCGATTATGAAATTTAATTTCATGAGAACATACATGAAGTTGCCTTACAATGTCAGGCCACTGGCCTGTGAGGGTCAGAACTGTCTACTCTGACTGTCAGTGGGTCATTAGGGTCTCAAGCAAGGATCTTCACATCATCCAATACCTGACCATTTTAATACGGGGGACTGAACCTGGTGTAAGACACTGCAATCACTCAAGAACATGATCAGAATCATCTTTAGTAAACAAAGTATAACTTTAGTCAGAACGAAGTACAAAACACAGAGTCCTTTACAACAGCTTGCCAAGCCAGCTTTTCCACAACCATAAGTAAAACTTGTAGACCATAAGTAAAACTTGTATAACAAAAAAATGGCTATACAGTGGGTGTACTATACTAAATCTGAAAAACACTATAGTGAAGGAATACACACAAAATTTTATATGAAATTACCAAAAAACCCTTTTATTAATTATTCTTTAAAGATGCAGTACAAGTTGAATGTAAATATATGAAGCTAAACCACAATACATGAGGCTAACTGTATAGCATTAACCACAGCGACAGATGCCCCAGGTAAATCTCCATTTTGACCCTTCATCAGGCTGTAATCATATGGTAAGGCTGGGAAAGTACTAGGGCAGGACGTGCACAGGCACTTCTCCTCTACTCCCAGCTGCACTCCACCACTCAGGCATTATAACAAGCTGAAGAGCTCTGCTATTTCCCTTGACACTAAAGTCTATTCAGTGTTCCAACATGCTCCATGGGAAAAAAAAGCTCTTGACTTGTACTTATACTGAATCTTTAAAGAATAGTTAAGAATAAGTAAAACTTGGGCTGGTACTACTCTAGATACTGGTATCCCTGGAACAAATATAAAACGCAAAAGGGACTTCTGAATATTACACCTGTGACCTTCTGCATGCCACAGCCCTTTCTCATCTCTATATATAAAATCAATGCCCA
>NW_015163490.1:0-1112 GCF_001447785.1 Gekko japonicus | reverse complement strand
TCGGTCTCTAAAAGGCTCGCCATCACTGAGCTAGGCTGTTAACAACGAAGAACTCGTTCCCTCTTTCTCCGGTGTCTCTCTGCCGGTGCTTCTCCAGAACTGAGAGGGTCTTTCTCCCTCAAAGCATTTATGTAACGCAGGGGTCCCCGACTTTTTTGATCCTTCAGGCACCTTTGGAGTTCTGACCTGGTGCGGTGTGGGTGCAACCACAAAATGACTGCCACAAAATGGCTGCTGCAGCAGCTTACCTTTATTTTGGCCTCGGTCACACGGAGAATTTGCCACGCGAAAGGCACGAATGTTGGGTGGATTTTCGGGGCGCAACCACACCGCAACATCTGGGAAGCGTAGCGCACCCGTGGTTTTTTTTTCTGCTGAAGATGCAGAGTTAAAAAGTACCAAGGAAAGTGCACGAGTATCCGTGCGGCACAGGTGGGCGTCTGATCGCGGGAGCACTAGTATACCATGGCATCCAGCGCCCGTCCACATCCCGTCACAAACCGGATGTTTTTTGTAAGCGCATGCGCACAAACATGAAACTGAAAGCAGTGCTGCTCCGCAGAATTGCGCATGCGCACAAACGCAAGACGCCGGTGTGATCGCACCACGCCGCTTCTTTGCCACGCTGCAGCATCGCTGTGTGATCGCCAGCTAACAGCAGAAGCACGGAGACTTGGGGGACTGTGTGATCGGGCTACCGTGCTTTA
Source organism: Gekko japonicus (assembly GCF_001447785.1). Classification (NCBI taxonomy): domain Eukaryota; kingdom Metazoa; phylum Chordata; class Lepidosauria; order Squamata; family Gekkonidae; genus Gekko; species Gekko japonicus. The sequence continues at coordinate 405 of NW_015163490.1, read as the reverse complement.
TTTTGCTCCGGGGCGAGCAGCCATGCCTCCCCCCCCCATGTTATCTGGCCCGTGTGCCCGGGGCCTTTATTTATTTATTGGTGTGCTTTTTCTACCGCCCTACCCCGCAAGCGGGCTCAGTCACACAGCATAGACTCTAGTGCTATGTTTTCTAAAATCTGCACGGCCAGTCAGTTCTGCGCAGCCAAATTGTCCTGATCCAGCAGGGCTCGTCTTATGTTCAAGACCTGACTGGGCCTGGAACCTGACTTGTGACTGCATGGCTTTTGCAACTTGGCCAGACTTTTCCTAGGGAGAGGCATAGAGGCATCCAGGGGGAGGGAAAGCTTGGAGTCCGTGTGGTGCTGTGGATTGAGCATCAGACTAGGATTGGGGAGACTCCAGCCTGCTCCCCTGGATCTTCTA
>NW_015163489.1:0-1103 GCF_001447785.1 Gekko japonicus | reverse complement strand
CACACTCAAGCGGGTGCCTCTGGGACTGTCGGTCCCCTAGCACTACCCTCTGTCCCTGACCTTGGAGAAACGAGGCAAGCCATTGAAGGGCAAGCCCCCTGATCCCCATGTCGGCGAGGCGGTGGGCCAGCAGCTGATGGTGGACCGTATCAAATGCGGCCAACAGATCTAACAACAACAGCGCCGCCACACCGCCTCGATCCAGATGTCTACGGAAGTCATCAGTCAGAGCGACCAGAACAGTCTCCGTCCCATGCCCCGGGCAAATACCGGACTGGAATGGGTCCAGGACAGAAGCGTCATCCAGGTAACCCTGTAGCTGCACCGCCACTGCCTTCTCAGATGCCGACTGGAACAAGCACTGGGGATCGAGCGGTCGAATTAGAGACTAAGCAAGGTCGGAAGACCAATATGAATATGAGACAGATTAAAGAGTCTTTGACAATTTAAAAAGAAAGTTCCCCAACCCCACAGACCGAGAAGTGAAACGAGCGGGGGGAGGGGCCCCTCCCATGTGCATGAACTTTTAAGCGAAAAAACGGGGGGGGGAGTGGAAGCGGAAGTGTTGAAATCTGTTGAGAAAAACTTACCAAGGCATGTATAAGCGTTTGAGCGCACATTCAGAGACTGTAGAAACTGCAGCGAAAGTAAACAATCGAAAAAAGATGGCGGGGAAGAGGACGGAGAAGGAGAAACTTTTAAACGCGAAAGGGGAGAGTCCAAAACCGGAAGGAACCACCAAGCTGGCTAAAATGTTGGCAGAATCTCTGTGCCCCCTACTGCAACAGATGACTAACGTCAAGGAACAGTTGTCTACAAAGACCAAATGTATCACCACCCAGCAATTACAAGTGAATGAGACCCTCAAAATTACAGAGCAAACAGCTGAGAAGGTGAAAGAAGTTGATGCCACTACCCAAAAGGTGAAGGAAAAGGTACAAAAATTGGAAAAGAAGCAAGTCTCCACAGAAGAACAACTTTTACAGCTGCAAATGGAGAAGGCAAACCTGGTCCTCCGATTCCAAGGTGTCCCAGAATCTAAAGGAGAGAATCTGAAGCAAATGCTGACCGAACCATTAGCCCCGGTGACAGATTTGACGGCG
>NW_015163488.1:0-1117 GCF_001447785.1 Gekko japonicus | reverse complement strand
TTTCCACATCTAAAGAACATTGGTTACATTGGTTAACCTCGCATATACTGAGTCTTTTCAACTTGTAATACCCAACAACATCACATCTGGAACTTCCAGCAGTGGAACTGGAAGGGAGCAGTGTTGTGGCCAAGTTTGCAGATGACAGAAAATTACTCAGGGTGGTGAAAACCAAGACTGGCAGTGAAGATCACCAGGAGTATCTCCACCAATTGGGCAAGTGGACACCAATGTGGCAAATGAAGTTCAGTGTAGGTAAGTGTAAGGGGATATTCATTGGTACAAAAATCCAATTCCAACTTCAAGTATAGGTGAATAGGGTTCGAAGTTCGGCTGAAGTTGAGAGGGGAAAAGATCTTGGGGTTGTAGTGGATAGCTCAGAGAAAGTGTCAATGCAGTGTGCTGCAGTGAAAACGTTGAACTCTGTGTTAGGGATTATTAGGAAAGGGAATGAAAACAAAATGGCCAATACTATATAACTCCTGCATAGATCCCCCCTGTATGGTACAGCCTTATTTGGAATAATGCGCCCAGTGCTGGTCACTGTATCTCAAAAAAAGACATTGCAGAGCTGGGAAAAGTACAGAAGAGGACAACCAAGATGGAGTTGGAATGCCTTTGCTAAAAGAGAAGAGATGACTAAGAAAGGATGTGATAGAAGTTTATAAAATTATGCATGGTACAGAGAGACTAGACAGAGAGAACTTTGACGTCCTCTCCCAAAATACTGGAACTCAGGTGTACCCAATGAAGCTGATGGGCAGTAGATTCAAAAAAGGACAAAAAGAAATACTTTACATGACAGTGATTAAAATGTGAAATTTGCCAATTCACTGTCATAGGATGTAGTGATGTCCACAAGCATAGACAGCTTTGGAGGGTAAGTCTATCAGTGGCTACTAGTGACGGTGACTAAAGGGAACTTCCACATTCAAAGTCAATAAACCTCTGAATAGCTGTGCCAGGAGGCAACATCAGCCTATATGCCCTATTTTTGGCCCTCTAGTACAGTGGTGGGCAAACTCATTAGTCAAGAGAGCCAAATATCAACAGTACAACGATTGAAATTTATTTTGAGAGCCAGCATTTTATTCCCAACTGCAGCCTTCCAGAGGCC
>NW_015163487.1:311-1113 GCF_001447785.1 Gekko japonicus | reverse complement strand
AATGAAAGCATGGCAGCTAGCTGACACAACCACAATCTGAGGGGGGGGACATCACATTTGAAGAAGGGATTGGATTTAGACCCCGCCCTGCACTACACGAAGGAGTCTCAGAACAGTTTACAATCTCCTTTCCCTTCCCCTCCCTACAACAGACACCCTGGGAGGTAGGAGGGGCTGAGAGAGTTCTGAGAGAACTGCTCTTGAGAGAACAGCTCTGAGAGAACTGTGACGGACCCAAGGTCGCCCAGCTGGCTGCACATGGAGGAGGGGGGAATCAAACCCGATTCACCGCTCTTAACCACTACACCAAACTGGCTCTTTATGTCATTGGACTATTCTCATTGTGAAGGCTATTTACATCCATGTGATTTCACAGAAATGTATTAATAGTTATCAAACACTTGAAAGATTGAGTAGACTTTTCGTAATTATATCACGGTTGTTTATTTTTCATTTACCAATCCCCCGATCTCTCTGGCTACTTTTACTTTAGATTCTGGGATGGCCTACAGCAAGATTTTCTGGCTTCCAACACCAAATGCCAGTGTCTTGCCAAGCTCAGAATACCAGGAAAGAAGGCATAAGGGTGGGAAAGTATTGAGCTTCCTTCTCCACCAAATTTATGCAGACAAAAGCAACTTCAACTTCTTCAGTACAGGTGTAAAATCTGCCAGAATGGGGCGAGGTGGGAATAGAAAGAAGAGATTGGATTTATACCACGCTTTTCACTACCCAAAGGAGTCTCAGAGCGGCTTACAATCTCCTTTCCTTTCCCCTCCACACAACAGATACCCAGTGAGGC
>NW_015163487.1:0-288 GCF_001447785.1 Gekko japonicus | reverse complement strand
AACTGCTCTTTTTTTCAAGAACAGCTCTTATCAGAACTATGGCTTGCCCAAGGTCATCCAACCAGGTGCAAGTGGAGGAGTGGGGAATCAAACCCGGTTCTCCCAGATTAAAGTCCGCGCACTTAACCACTACACCAAACTGGCTCGCACTACACCAAACTGGCTCATACAAGAATATAAGAAAGAAAATGGTTTCTACCAAGCACAGTAGAGTCATCCGGGCTGAGGGGGGGGTCTCTCCCCCACCCCACCCCTTCTTCTCTGACCAAGGAACCCAAAAAGTGCTTG
>NW_015163486.1:388-1111 GCF_001447785.1 Gekko japonicus | reverse complement strand
TCTTTTTCTACGAAATGACCCCTGCTCGACAGCACACACGCGAACACGCACACTCAGTCAATTTCCTCTTCCTGACACAGACGTTTGAAAAACCTTCAACATTATGTCAGCAACAAATCCTGCAGCTGGGTCTTGGGCCTGGCTCCCTCTGGTTCCGGCTCAGCTCCGGGACCGTGCCAAGTGGAGTAATTAAAACCTCAATCACACTCTATAAAGATGTGTTCTCGCCCCAGGGAGCGGCTGAAGCGGAAACTTGAGGTGGACACCAGTTCTTTCTCCAGAGGTTCTCTTTAGGGGAGGAATCGCCTTGGTGAGGACAGATCTGCCTTTTAAGAAAACAACAACCACGACAAAGGATGTGTTTTTTTTTAAAAAAAATACGTGCCATGAAAACAATCTTGGTCACCGGGTTGCCAACTCCGGGTTTGGAAATACCTGGAGATTTGAGGGTGGAGCCCGGGTGGGTGGGGTTTAAGGAGGGGTGGGACCTCTGTAGGGTATAATACCATGCAGTCCGCCTTCCAGAGCAGCCATTTTCTCCAGAAGCAGAATAAATGTTTTAAATAAATAAAAATAGGTAAAGATTGGTGATAATTCTGGGAGATCCTCAGTCCCCACCTGGAGGTTGGCAACCGTAGCCAAGAAAGCCCCAGGGCCAAACGGCACAATCCGTCGGACATAGTGCTTGTTTGCTCAGCACTGTGCCCAAGAGCCAGTTTGGTG
>NW_015163486.1:0-289 GCF_001447785.1 Gekko japonicus | reverse complement strand
CATAGTTCTGATAAGAACTATCCTTGAAAAAGAGCAGTTTCTGTCAAGAGCTCTCTCAGCCCCGCCCACCTCACAGGGTGTCTGTTGTGGGGAGGGGAAGGGAAAGGAGCTTGTAAGCCGCTCTGAGGCTCCTTTGGGTAGTGAACGGCGGGGTACAAATCCAATCTCTTCTCTTGTTCTTCTGTGGTGGGTGTGAAGGAACTTCCCTTCCGCCCCGCTTTCTCTAGTAGAAAGGGCAGTAGGGAGGGGTTTTTGCTTCGTTTCTCTGGCTCCATGTGTCCTTCCTAGG
>NW_015163485.1:920-1121 GCF_001447785.1 Gekko japonicus | reverse complement strand
GTATATCGCGGTGGGATCAAGAGGGGGGACGCCATGGTCCAAGATGTTCCAGATGGCCAGTTGGCCCAACCCAGTGGCCCTGCTCTGCAGTTACTTGGTGGTGGTGGTGGTGGTGGCTCCTACTCAAAAGCCTGGCGGAAGAGCTCCGTCTTGCAGAACCTGCGGAACTGTAAGAGGTCCCGCAGGGCCCTGATCTCCTCC
>NW_015163485.1:0-321 GCF_001447785.1 Gekko japonicus | reverse complement strand
GCAACAATGCCTGCAGTGTGACATATCTCATATAGCGTATCTCCACATCCATACTCTTCCATGAGATAGTTTGTCTACTTTCTGACATTGTAGAAATGCCTAATTCCCATAGAAGAGGAGAGGAGGAAGCTCGTTCCCGCAAATGGGAAGGACCCAGAAGATGGTAAGTGTTCTTCTGATCTTGGGCCCCAGCTTGAACACACTGGCCCACGTTTTCCTGCATGTGTGTTGGTGCTAGATAAATTGTTCCTTAATATTCAAAGACCTGCGATGAACTCACTGTGAACCTAAGTTGGGCCTATTTCTAAGGTTGCCAGGCAT
>NW_015163484.1:0-1128 GCF_001447785.1 Gekko japonicus | reverse complement strand
GTTTGACTCGAAAATGGCCTCCGTGAGATGTGAAACTCATCTAAACTCTAAAACAAGTGACCGTTTAAATGTTGGTTCCGCCTATGCGCACACCGCCAACCCATTTAAAAAATGGCAGGCGAAAAGCAGAAGCCTTGGGCAGCTTTCCAGAGGGGAGCTTGACACCGCAGGAGCGATCAGACATCAGAAAAGTGTGACTAGAACTGGAGAATCAGGAAAACACCACTTGGGGACCTGGTAGCAAAATACTCCCGTTTAAAGGGGTTTGAGCCAGAAAGCAATGGCTGGGGATGGTGCGCAGATGTTGACCGTGTGATCGCACATATAAAATCCATTGCTGAACCATCACAACACCAGATCAAACGGCGCGTCTGACCGCACCCCAGGGTTGCCAGGTCTGGGTTGCGAGATTCCCGGAAATTTGAGGGGAGAGCCCGGGAAGGGCAGGGATTTCCGTTCAGCCTCCAGGGCTCATATTTTCTCCAGGGCAACAGATCTGTGTTGTCTGGAGAACCAGTGTAATTCTGGGAGGTCTCCAGGCCCCACGTGGAGGTTGCAAACCAAAGAGAGAGATCACGGGATGGAGGTCGAAAGGAAACAGACAGCCATGATGTATTGTGCCAAAAAAAAAAAAAAGTCTTCACAGACTACAAAATTCTTTTACCAATATTCAGTTTACTGGAAGCAATTCAAACGCCATCAGCACCAACGGACCATGCATACGACATCTCGTTTCATGTATAACTTTATCAAAGTGGGTAGTGTTGAAATACCTATATAATGTCAATCCATTTGGCAGACACTCTAGTCATATCTCCTAGTAACACTCATCAAATCCACTAGTGTAATGTTTGAATTGCTTCCAGTAAACTGAATATTGGAAAAAAGAATTTTCTAGTCTGTGAAAACTTTTTTTTTGGCACAATACATCACGGTCGGGGAAGATTAACCATGAAGCAGATGAAGCACGTGCTTAGGGCACCAGAGCCAAAGGGGGCACCACAAAGTTGGGGGAAAGGGTGAAAAGCTTAGTTTGTACAGTATATTGTGTTATCATATGAATAAATTTTTGTATTGCTGCAACTTGCGTTGTATATCTGGTCAGTTGTTGTTGTTGTTGTTCAGTCG
>NW_015163483.1:0-1150 GCF_001447785.1 Gekko japonicus | reverse complement strand
GTCCTCGCCCCAGGCGTTTGAGCTCATGACAAAGAAAGTTGACGTTAGAAACCGAAGTTATGGAAAGTATATGTGTGTGTTTGTGTGTGTGTGTATTCCCTGTCCCCATAAAGATGTTCAGGGGTGTTTGAATGTGCTTTGAAGATCTTCTGTCCAGGATGTGGGCAGAGTAAGCAGGAGAGAGAAGAAGAGATTGGATTTATACCCCCACCCTTCACTACCCGAAAGAGTCTCAGAGCAGCTCACAATCTTCTTTTTTTCCCTTCCCCTCCCCACAACAGACACCCTGTGAGGTAGGTGGGGCACAGAGAGCTCTTTCGAGGACTGCCCTTGAGAGAACAGTTCTGAGAGGACTTGTGACTGACCCAAAGTCACACCAGCAGCTGCATGAGGAGGAGCAGGGAATCAAACCCGGTTCTCCCAGATTAGAGTCCGCACTCCTAACCACTACACCAGACTTTGTGCATGCTTGAGTACCACACATGTCAGTTTGGTGTAGTGGTTAAGTGCACAAATTCTTATCTGGGAGAACCGGGTTTAATTCCCCACTCCTCCACTTGCACCTGGCTGGATGACCTTGGGCAAGCCGTAGTTCTGCCAGAGCTGTTCTCTCAAGGGCAGTTTCTGTCAGAGCTCTCTCAGCCCCACCTACTTCGGGGGTGTCTGTTGTGGGGAGGGGAAGGAGTTTGTAAGCCGCTCTGAGACTCCGAATGAAGGGTGGGGTATAAATCCAATCTGCTCCTCCTCCCCCTCTTCTTCCTCTTCCTCCTCCTCCTCTTCTTCTTCTTCCTCTTTTTCCTCCTCTTCCTCTTCTTCTTCTTCTGCAATGCGTGCCTGTACTATCAGCAGGTCTTTTGTGCTGCTTGCTGCTTGTACTGCCGGTTGACGTCTTGTGTCTCTTCGTTTTTGGCCATCGGTCTTCACCGGGAGGTCATGACCTTTTAATTGGGTCGCGCGCCAGTCTCGGGTGACTCCCACCAATCACGTCACGGCCATTTTCTTTCCTTGTTCTTTAATATGCCTCAAGATAAAGAAAAAATATGGAGAAGATGAGAGAAGGATGTGTGTTGATAGTCTCCCTTTCTCATTGGGAGCTACTGTGGTGTTGTGGATAGAGTGGAGGACTGGGGCTTTGGGCAATCCGGATTCA
>NW_015163482.1:0-1145 GCF_001447785.1 Gekko japonicus | reverse complement strand
TCTGGGGTGTAAAATGGTAGGAAGATGTCAGATGAATGCACTGTTAATTGAAGTAACTCTGGGAGGGGTCCAATTCTGCATCTGAATAATCATAAATTTGCCAGATGTGAACATCATGTGTAGCTATGGGAGATGGTTGTGAGATAGAACAACTGATGCGCAAACTGATGTACTCTTCCTCGTGCACCATTTCCCAAAGGAACTTGGAGGCCAGGGCCTCCTTTGACCCTTGATCGCATAGCAGTTCGTATCAGTGGATGTTAAAAGAGTAGTAACGGTAATGCTCCCCCACACGCACACTGAAAAGCATCTAATAAATACAATACCTGGACAGGGGTCTAGTAGCAACTCAAGGAAAAATTTATTTCAGCATAGTCCATGGAAGTTTAGGCCAAAAGAAATCATTGTTCATCTTTATGATGCCACTAGACTCTTGCTTATTGTTGCTACGACAGACGAAGACAGCTTCCCCTCTGGAATTATGATAAACTGGTTTCAGTGCAGACTGAATCTGCTCTGGTGGCTGGAGAAGGATCACATCTGACCACACTGAACAATGAGGTAATGCTTCATCGAGGTCCTTCCTTATTCCAGAGGGATGCAAAACATCTTGTCCACATCAGAGGAGGCACAGAGCCCCGGCTTCTCAGGATTCATCTATTTTTCGGCACTTGGCCTTCCTTACGGTCCAACTCTCGCAGCCATACATGACTACTGGGAATACCATTGCTTTGACCATATGGACTTTTGTTGGCAGAGTGATGTCTCTACTTTTTATTATGCTGTCTAGGTTTGCCATCGCTTTCCTCCCAAGGGGCAGGCGTCTTTTAATTTCCTAGCTGCAGTCGCCATCTGCAGTGATCTAGGATCCCAGGAACGTGAAGTTTGTCACTGCTTCCATGACTTCCCCTTCTGTTTGCCAAGGAGTGATGGGGCTGGATGCCATGATCTTAGTTTTTTGATGTTGAGTTTCAAGCCAACGTTTGTGCTCTCCTCTTTCATCCTGGGCAAGAGGCTCTTTAGATCCTCTTCACTTTCTGCCATTAGAGTAGTATCATCTGCATATCTGAGGTTGTTGATGTTTTTCCCGGCAATCTCAATTCTGACTTCTGATTAATCCAGGCTGGCATTTCTCATGATGTACT
>NW_015163481.1:0-1143 GCF_001447785.1 Gekko japonicus | reverse complement strand
ATAGTTCAAAAGAATCTATTCTTCGGTGGCCTTCCCCAATCTCCTCCTCCTCCTCCTTCTTCCCCCCACCTCTGAATGTCTCTTGCCTCAGACCCTACAGGGTCACCATAACTTAGCTGAGACTTGAGGGCACTTTGGACCGTATGGAGAGAGAGAGTTAATCCATCCTTTAACCTCGAGGTCCTAACCTTGTGGAAGGTGGCCGTTCGCTGGCCTACCTTGCAGGTTGCTTGTACCATCAAGAATGTCTCAATTCGAGCCCAGCAGCACCTTAGGGGCCGACGAGGCTTTTTGAGGAGAGGGGTGGGAGTTTTTCGGGGGTCAAAGCTCAGTTTGGCAGAGCTGTGACCAGTGTTCCCTCTAAGCTGAGTGAGTGTGAGCCAGCTCACCGTTTTTTAGCCTCTGGCTCACACATTTCTGTCTTAGCTCAGGAAAGGAGGGCTCCAGAGCAAACTAATTTATGCAGCCGCCAAATCGCTCGCTCACAGCTTTCATGCCAGTAGCTCCCAAAGTAGGATTTCTGCTCACAAGGCTCCATGGCTTAGAGGGAGTGTTGGCCTCGACTCTCCAAATCTGGTGCCCCTGAAAATGGTGTCGAAGGGGCTACTGGACTGGCAACTAGGTGTTCTACAACAGGGCTCCCCCCCCAGAAACTGTCACCCTGAATGTAAAGCGCTTTGAAGCGCTATAGAAATGTGGCTGTGCTCATTCGAAAGGGTCGCCTTTTAGTCCCAATCTTTCTGGGGAGTCGAGCCACATTGAACTCAGTGTGGTCTAGGCTGACTGGAGGCCATTCTCAGGTTGAAACTTTTCCCCTAGTCACCAACTATCCAGTCCTTTCTACGGGGGGGGGGGGTGGTGGGTGTTGAATCCTGACCTTCCTGCGTGTAAAGTGGTTGCTCTCCTACTGGCTGATCTCTGTCCCCTGACCCGTTCAGAGCTGCACAAAACAGACTTCCAGAATCCAAGCATTAGAACAAAGTTAGAGTCCCGTGGCACCTTGAAGCACAACAAAGGTTTATTCAGGGTATGAGCTGTTGTGTGCAAGGCACGCTTCTTCAAATGCATTGGAATGGTGGATGAGGTTCCCAACTTGTAGACGGGGATTTAACAACAAATTAACATGTAACACGATGATGTTTT
>NW_015163480.1:877-1143 GCF_001447785.1 Gekko japonicus | reverse complement strand
AGGTCCCTTCCAACCCTATGATTCTAAGTGAGTTGGGGCTGCACACAAGTTCCCACCTGTTTGGACTCGGAGAACATGAAACTGCCTTCTACTGAATCAGACCCTTGGTCCATCAGGGTCAGTCTTGTCTACTCAGACAAGCAGTGGTTCTCCAGGGTCCCAGGCGGAGGGTCTTTCCCATCACCTCCTGCCTGGTCCTTTTTAACTGGAGATGCCGGGGACTGAACCTGGGACCTTCTGCATGCCAAGCAGGTGCTCTGCCACTG
>NW_015163480.1:0-203 GCF_001447785.1 Gekko japonicus | reverse complement strand
GGGATTGAACCTGGGACCTCCTGCATGCCAAGCAGATGCTCTGCCTCTGAGCCACAGCCCCTATTTCAGTGGAGCGAATGCAGGAGAATTCCCAGTGGTTTGAATCCCACGATTCCGCTATTGGGAACCTGGCAGGCACTGAAGGGTCTGAGTCAGTTTATTGACTTCATTCAGACCCCGCCTTTCTCCCCAAAGTGGCTTAC
>NW_015163479.1:0-1163 GCF_001447785.1 Gekko japonicus | reverse complement strand
GACACTGTTAAATAAACAAAATATCACAAAGGTGCTAATGCTTTAAGCATGTTTTTATTTTAAGTTTAAAAAACCCATTTGTGTCCTTTATAAAGTTTATATCTCTGCTACCTGGCATTACATTTTATGACACACATGGCCCGGCCCGGTAAGGTCTCATCTATGTCAGATCCGGCCCTCATAACAAATGACTTCGACACCCCCTGCATTTGATGGGGAAATGTTTTCAAAGCTTTCCCATCCCCGTGTCTCTCTGTCTTTACATGTAATGTCAATTTCATTCCATGCTGCAGCTCCTCCCCTTTATTTTGTTTTTGTCCCTCTCATACCGCCACTCACTCCTCCGTGCCCGCCGCCTCCCACCAGCAACTCGGGGAAGCTTCTTATACACCAGCACCACCGCCCATGCCCTGGGAAGCCGCTGCAGAGCCTGGCAGGAGCCCGTGGAGGGTGCCTTTGGAGGCACTGCCACTGCCAGCCGTGGCACCATGGGGGAGGCAAGGCAGTGTTCTCTCTAAGCCAAGGTAGTGTGAGCTAGCTCACAGTTTTTTAGCCTCCGGCTCACACATCCTTGTCTCCGCTCACTAAGGAGGACTCCAGAGCAAACTAATTTATGCTGCGGTGGCTGAAGTGGTTAAGATGCTGAACTGCAGGCTGTGGAAGGTCGGTAGTTAAGCAGTTCGAGACCCGAGTGTGCCGCATGACGGAGCGAGCTCCCGTCTCTAGTTCCAGCTCCTGCCAACCTAGCAGTTCGAAAGCAAGAAATTGCAAGTAGATAAATAGGTACCACTTCGGTGGGAAGGGAACAGCGTTCCGTGCGCCTTGGTGTTTAGTCATGCTGGCCACATGACCACAGAAACGTCTTCGGACAGCGCTGGCTCTTCGGCTTTGAAACGGAGATGAGCACCGCAGCCCTAGAGTCGGATTCGACTGGCTTTCGAGCAAGGGAACCTTTACCTTTATCTTTTACCCAAATCGCTGGCTCACAACTTTAATGCCAGTAGTAGCTTGCCAAGTAGAATTTTTGCTCACAAGACTCCACAGCTTAGATGGAGCATTGGCGGGGAGCGGGAGCAGCCACTGCGAAGCTCACTTTTCTTTTTGCCAAGATATGCGTCTCCCTTGTGTTATCAGCAACTGTGAAAAATGTAATCTCAGTCGCT
>NW_015163478.1:318-1155 GCF_001447785.1 Gekko japonicus | reverse complement strand
AAGCACATGCGAGGGATTGGGCCCCTCCGCTATTCCGAGGTTGCAAATTTATACTCCCATTGAGTTGAAAAGCGGGAGGACACACTCCACAAATTTGCTTTTCTGGGCTTCCCGGAGGAGGAAGGGCAAGGTAGAAGTGTCGTAACCGAGAAGATGGGGGTCATGGTTGGGGGGGGGGGATTTATGGGAAGACGAAAATCCTTGGAGATTGCAGCGCATGTTAAGATTTAGACCACTGGATGTTTGTCTCCGTTAGGTGGCCCACTTCTGTGGGGCTGAGAAACTGGGACCCTTGGGACACAGCTGTCTTCAGAAAAGTCTCAGGGAACAGAACAGTGGGGCTTTTAAACACACCACCGCAGCAAGACAAGAGTTGGGTGTTAGTGATGAACTGCAAAAAGCCAATACATGCAGAGCCGCTCTAGCAGACAGGGAAGCCATGACCATCTCCTGATCCTCATTCTAAATTTTGTTCAAAGTAGCCATGTTCCTACCCAGATGTGGTATGGGGCTACTATGGGGCCCTTCCCTCTGCACCATTTCTGTAGTAGAAATCTGCTTCCATCGATTTCTCTCCCCCCCCACCACCACCACTTAAACCCCACCCCGGCCACAATCCCAATGTAGAGGCAGAGGTAGCTTTTTAACCCAAAAGTAGGGAGATCCTATCAACAGGGAGATCTAGACATAAGAAGAAGAAGAGATTGGATTTATACCCCGCCCTTCACTACCCGAAGGTGTCTCAGAGCGACTTACAAACTCCTTTCCCTTCCCCTCCCCACAACAGACACCCTGTGAGGTAAAAGAAGAAGAGATTGGATTTATACCCCGCCCTTC
>NW_015163478.1:0-287 GCF_001447785.1 Gekko japonicus | reverse complement strand
CCAGCCAAGTACAAGTGGAGGAGTGGGGAATCAAGCCCGGTTCTCCCAGATTAGAGTCCGGGCACTTAACCACGACCCCAAACTGGCTCTCTCTAAAGCTCCCATGTAACCTGTAATTCGATCCTGACGGTGCACCATGCTTTTTCTTCATTTTTGTCTTCCTTTGTTTGTTTTAGTTCTCAAAAATTTTCCTTTTTTAAAAAATGCAATGCATTCAGCTTTAGCTGTGTCTTTCCTCTTGAGGGTGCTTTTTGTATCCTGTCATTGCACAGTAATAAATTTAAACC
>NW_015163477.1:0-1088 GCF_001447785.1 Gekko japonicus | reverse complement strand
AGTTCAGAACAGATTGCGAATGTAGTTACAGCGATCGTTTTAGAGACCGGGAAAACGGGGCGGACATCGCAGTTTGGCTTTAGATGCTCCGGAGCTGAATGATCCCTCAACTTGAGCAACGCATGGGAAAGTATCCTTTAAAGGGAATAAATTGTCCCATTCATGGAGGGCGGGTCCATCAGGGGCTATTAGCCATAATCGCTACATTCTGCCTGAAAATTTATTACTACTGGCAGCAAAACTGAACCTCCATGTCCAGAAATATTCTACCTTAGAACACCAGATGGTGGGATCACACAAGGAGAGAAGGAGGGGTTTGATGCCTTCTTTCCCAGAAGCCTGGCTGGCCACTGTTAGAAATATAATTCTGAATTAAGCTGGCCTTTGGGCTTCGTCTGCAGAGCTCTTCCTCCTCACCTGTAATCAAAGCAAGGGGGGAAATTCTGGGGAAAGTCAAAGAAGGGGCTCAGTGGATTCTTTAAGAGGAAATGTTTGCCTTTTAACGACTTCATGGCAGAAACCCAACACAAGCTGCTGTTCTCAGCTTGGATGTATAGTGATTAGAAAGGTTCCCCTAATGCTTTTCTGCATGTCGTACACGCCGGTGGGGTAGGACGCCTGGCAGGAAAAATGAAGCAAACACAGTTCTGTATCAGAAGTGCCCTGAGGAAGGATTTGGTTAAACTACCTGTACGGCTCAAGTCAGTGAGCCAATCTGTACAACTGAGGGCAATGGCAATCCAGATCCAATTAAAAGACAGAGAGAATACAGAGAGAAGGAGGCAGCCTTGAGATGAAGCAGAAGGGGAAGAGCTAAAGGATGGGGAGGGAGGTTAGATCCAACTAGATTTTCCATTGGTTAAAGAGGGGTCCCCTTTGACCACCAGAAAGGCCATGTGGGGCAGAGGCTGTAGCAAGGAGGGCAGGGAGCTGTTCCTGTTGGCAGCAGAGGGTTTAAATTAAGGGCAGGAATGTACCGGCTGGATATTAGGGGAGGAAACTTTTGTTACAGTAAGAGTTGTACGAGGAATCCGTGGAATCGCTGGTAGTCTTTAAGCCACAGCTGGACAAACACTTGTCAGGGATGC
>NW_015163476.1:0-1167 GCF_001447785.1 Gekko japonicus | reverse complement strand
TAAATATAAGTAGATAAATATCATTAGTTACAATAGTTGGTGTAACTATGCATTGCATTATATTACAGTACTTTGCATTCCAGGCACAATGAATTAGGTCGCGTACTTTCTCAGGGCACTGATGCACTTGCTGATGTATCATTGCAGTGATCTCTGTCTTTTGTGCATAGAAATTCCTGTACTGTGCTCTGAAGTTGTACCTGACTGAGGTGGACACAGTTGACATTCATAATGCCCCAGCGGATGTCCGGAAGCTGATAAACCTGTGGGTTGAACTCAAGACGTTTGGTATGAATATCTTACACAATTAACATTTCCTCCCCAGATGTTTAATTTCCAAACTGAGCAAGTGATTCTAGCTACCTGCCGCTGAATACAGAATAGCTGGAAAAGAGGATAAGAAGAAATTCATTAAAGTGTGGAAGGGGTCCCCCCCCCTTAAGCGAAGAAGAAGAAGAAGAAGAAGAAGAAGAAGAAGAAGCAGAAGAAGAAGAAGAAGAAGAAGAAGAAGAAGAAGAGATTGGATTTATACCCCGCCCTTCACTTGGAGTCTCAGAGCGGCTTACAAACTCCTCTCCCTTCCCCTCCCCACAACAGACACCCTGTGAGGTGGGTGGGGCTGAGAGAACTCTGACACAAACTGCCTTTTTTCAAGGACAGCTGTGCCAGAGCTTGTGACTGACCCAAGGTCACATCAGCAGGTGCAAGTGGAGGAGTGGGGAATCAAACCCGGTTCTCCCAGATTAGAGTCCGGACACTTAACCACTACACCAAACTGGCTCTCTGGATGACATTATTTCCTCCAAATTACGCCACCCCCACGGCCACAAAGCATGGACATCTATGCACCAATGCTCCCTCTAAGCTGTGGAGTCTTGTGAGCAACAATTCCACTTTGTGAGCGACTGGCATTAAAGCTGTGAGCGAGCGATTCGGCTGCTGCATAAATCAGTTTGCTCTGGATCCCTCCTGCCTGAGCTAAGACAAAAATGTGTGAGCCGGAGGCTAAAAAAACTGTGAGCTAGCTCACCCTAACGCAGCTTAGTGGGAACACTGCTATGCATACATTTATTACAAGCCCGTCAATGTATGGCCTTGATCCCTTTCACAAATTTAAGCATATTGATTAGGGCTATCACCTAATTAAACAAACCTGTGCCAAATAAT
>NW_015163475.1:933-1169 GCF_001447785.1 Gekko japonicus | reverse complement strand
AAAGACAGAAAGAAGGGAAGGGAAGAAAGTAAGGGAAGTCATGCTGCAAGGGAAGCAGCCTGGAGTTGCGGGGAGCAGCTCCCCAGCCTCTCCTTGCTTCTAGCTCTCACATACCTCAACACAGAGAGAGAGACAAAAAGAGAAAAAGAGAGAAAGAAAGCCCCTCCCCCCATGCTGACTCCAGGAGAGAGCAAGCCCAGGATCTTTTGTGCTCATGGGGAAATGTGCTCCATGGA
>NW_015163475.1:0-897 GCF_001447785.1 Gekko japonicus | reverse complement strand
CTGCAGCCCAGTTTAAACCAGACTGCAGGAGAAAGCAAGCCACTCGCCGATGCTGCTGGCAATGGGAGGCCACAGAGGAGTGCCAGCCATGTAGCCAGCTCAAGGCTTCCCCCACCTCCCCCACCTCCATTCTTGCCTGGCTCCCCTCCCCAGCCTACATCCTCCTCACCAACTGGCGGCCAGGAGCAGTCTGATCCCGGCTCTGCTACTTTCCCTGCCTGGACCTGCAGGATGGCTGGGCGCAGCAGCTTTAGCAGGAAAGCGACTTTGTTTTCAGCGACGGCAGCTCCCCAGTTGCTCCACTCTGCCAGAAGGTGGGCGACCAGGAGTGGCCCCGCTCTATAGTTAGTGCAGGTGTAGGGGGAGGGGACCCACTACCCCTGCAATGAGAGGGAAATTGGTGCACTGGGCGTCGGAAATCAGTGTGTTCAGCGCACCTAACTCACCTCACAGGGAACACTGTCAGGGGCCCGGAAGAAATGCTAGGTGGCTGGGCCCCATGGGCCTTGCATTAGCTATGGGCCCTGATGTGGAGCACATTCAGGACATGTAGTTTTCTTAATGGGGTGACTAACACTCCTCTGGGACTATTTCAGGTTGAGAAAATGGCATAGGCAGACAGCTTAAACCCCCTCTCCCTATGTGCCATGCTGGCAATCCAAATCAGCCCCAATATGCCTGAGGGAATCGAGTTATGAACATGGAACTTTTAGCACACATCTGGTCAACAGGATCCTAGGATGTTTCAAGAAAATGTAACATAGTTAGGTCCCCCAGTTGGTGCACTGGAGGAAGGAATTACATTATGAGTGACTATTATCAGAAGGAATTAAGCCATACACCAGTCTCTTTCCCATAAAAATGGAGGAGGGAGAGAGGTAATTGTTTATTCTGTGT
>NW_015163474.1:0-1186 GCF_001447785.1 Gekko japonicus | reverse complement strand
TCTGGGCTGGAGAGTGGAATGAGCGGGCAGACCTCTGCTGGTGGGAAAGCGCCATCGAGTCACAGCCGACTTACGGCAAAAGCCCTGTTGGGGTTTCCAGGTAAGAGGTGTGTGCCATTGCCTGGACTTTCATGATGGTCTCCCATCCAAGTACTTCGGAGCCCACTGACTTCAATGTGGGCAGGGTCTGTGGCTCAGTGGCAGAGCCTCTGCTTGGCACGCAGAAGGTCCCGGGTTCAATCCCCAGCATCTCCAACTAAAAGGACTAGGTAGTGGGTGATGCGAAAGACCTCCACCTGAGATCCCGGACTGCCGCTGCCAGTCTGAGTCGACAATACTGACTTTGATGGACTGATGGCCAGATTCAGTATAAGGTGGCTCTGTGTGTTCCTGTATGTGGCAGATGCAGGGGTGGAAAATGTCGTCAAGTCACACACAACTTATGGTGACATCGTAGGGTTTGCAAGGCAAGACACAAGAAGAAGAAGAAAAAGAGGAGGAGGAGGAGATTGGATTTATACCCCACCCTTCACTACCTGAAGAAGTCTCAGAGCAGCTTACAATCTCTTTTCCCTTCCCCTCCCCTCAACAGACACCCTGTGAAGTAGGTGGGGCTGAGAGAGTTCTTCCGAGAACTGCTCCTGCGAGAGCAGCTTTGAAAGAAGAAGAAGAAGAAGAAGACGAGATTGGATTTATACCCTGCCCTTCACTACCCAAAGGTGTCTCAGAGCGGCTCACAAACTCCTTTCCCTTCCCCTCCCCACAACAAACACCCTGTGAGGTAGGTGGGGCTGAGAGAGCTTTTGACGGAAGCTGCTCTTTTTCAAGAACAGCTCTTATTAGAACTACGGCTGATTTTGTCACTTGTCACTGACCCAAGGTCACACCAGCAGCTGCATGTGGAGGAGTGTACAATCAAATGCGGTTCTCCCAGATTAGAGTCCGTGCTCTGAACCACCACAGCAGACCAGCTCTCAAACCAAACTGGTTTGCCATTGCCTGCTTCTGCATAGCGACCCTGGCACTCCCTCGGAGGTCTCCCATCCAAATACTAGTCAGGGCCGACCCTGCTTAGCTCCCCGGATCTGATGAGATCGGGCTAGCCTGGGCCACCCAGGTCAGGGTGGGCATACCTTCGGTCAGGGCTTTTTTTTTTTTAGAAAAAGTCCAGCAGAAACCCATTAGC
>NW_015163473.1:0-1183 GCF_001447785.1 Gekko japonicus | reverse complement strand
AACTGGCTGGATGTGGGGCTGTCGTGCTGAACCTAGCATCCTGAGTCTGGGCGTTAAGACATTCAGTTAAATGCAGCTTTTGAAATTTTGGCTGGTTCCACCAAACAGAGCTACCCCACCTCCAACCCTTCCCCCCCTATCCTTCCGATATAATATATAACCGGGAATCACTGTGTCCCACTGATTTTCCTCATCCCACCAAGTTTCAGAAATACCCACAATGTCTATTTTTCCCTCCCTCACCAAGCACTCCAACTCCCCGATTTTACCTCGGACACTTCTAGCATTTGTATAGAAACAGCTGTAATTTCCCTTACAAGTTAAGCCTGCATCCTTCCTCTTGCTATCTCGAGTCGTTGTCCGGCAGTCCATGTCACCAGCCATGGCCTCTGTGGACAATTTCAATCCACCTCCCTGTAGAAAAGCAACCGGTACCCCCTCACCTCTCTCAGATGAGCCAACCCGAACCAGAGACTTTTCATCTCCTGTCGGCTTTCCCCCAATATTCAGTTTAAAAGCTGCTCTGCCACCTTTTTGATTTTAAGTGCCAGCAGCCTGGTTCCTTCTCGGGACAAGTGGAGACCTTTCTCACTGAAACGCAAGGTGGATTACGGGCGAAAGGGCCCCAAAGGTTCCCAGTGTTGACAGGAGGCAAAAGACAACCAATGAACAATTTATTTCGTTTGTACTCTGCTTCTCTCCCCAGTGGTGTGACCCACAGTGGCCTATAACAGTCTCACTTCCATTTTATCCTCACAACAACCCTTGTGAGGTACGTTAGATTGCGTGTGTGTGACTGGCCCAAAGTTAAGTGGTTAAGTGCGCGGACTCTAATATGGGAGTACCGGGTTTGATTCCCCACTCCTCCACTTGCAGCTGCTGGATGACCTTGGGCAAGCCATAGTTCTGTCAGAGCTGTCCTTCAGTTCTCAAGAAAGCTCTCTCAGCCCCACCTACCTCACAGGGTGTCTGTTGTGGGGAGAGGAAGGGAAGGAGATTGTAAACTGCTCTGAGACTCTGAGTGAAGGGCGGGGTATAAATCCAATCTCCTCCTCCTCCTTCTTCCTGGGTCTCCCACATTCTAGTCCAGCACTCTAACCCTTACACCACGCTGCCTCTCCAGCAGTGCAACAGCAAACGCTGAGGCATCTGCAGTGGAGCATCCACATGCCAGATTTCCCCC
>NW_015163472.1:0-1226 GCF_001447785.1 Gekko japonicus | reverse complement strand
CCTTGAAGATAGGAACGTTCACACATTTTTTGGGGTAAACAGGGATCAGGTATCCAGCTTGCATGCAGCAGGCATGAGCATACCTCCCCCCCTCCCCTGCCTGCTTGTCAACAGCAAATCCATTTGACTCTTTTGATAAAGAGAGAGAGAGAAAGGCTTAGAGAATGAGAGCCTCCTGCTGGACAGCTAGGAGAGATTCTCCTGAACGGGCAGGGCTCTGGATGCAGCCACTCGAAAATTTACTTCTCTCCTGAAGTTCAAACAGAGACTGCAATGTACTCTTGGCGCTATTGATTTTATGTCCTCCAAACATATGTGCCACCTTAATTGTGATTTGTGCGATAGTTCAGTGGCTGAAAGCTTTCGTTTATCTCTACCTGGTTAAACAACTTTAAATAATAACAGGTCAATATATCTGTCCATTGGCGGGCTCATCTGCCCCTCTAACTCCAGTGGTGGGAATAGAGTGTTAATCTCCCAGAGCTCTACAGTCACATCTGAACAGCTGTAAGTCCAGGAAGAGGCTCCTTGTTTAACAAGGTCAGCACCTTTTACTAGCTCGCTTGCACTTGGAAGTGACCAGCCCTGCTAGTGGGTGCTGTAGACCACAAGGAAGACAAGGAACTGCAGAAGATGATTGGCCACTGAGTTCTCCAGCACATAGGCTCTAAATGCATCCCAACCCAATGAGCAAAAGCAAAATTCAAAACAGAATCATCCCTCGGAAGAGAATGATGTCGCTAGTCACGACACAAGTGCTAACCAATAGGTAAAAGGTAAAGGTTTCCCTTGCTCGAAAGCCAGTCGAATCCGACTCTAGGGCTGCAGTGCTCATCTCCGTTTCAAAGCCGAAGACCCAGCGCTGTCTGAAGACGTTTCCGTGGTCATGTGGCCGGCATGACTAAACACCAAGGCGCACGGAACGCTGTTACCTGACCAACGAAGCGGTACCTATTTATCTACTTGCAATTTCTTGCTTTCGAACTGCTAGGTTGGCAGGAGCTGGAACTAGAGACGGGAGCTCACTCTGTCATGTGGCACACTCGGGTCTCGAACTGCTGAACTACCGACCTTCCACAGCCTGCAGTTCAGCATCTTAACCACTTGAGCCACCGCAGCTCCAATCAATAGGTACTGATCACTAATACCACTGTACTGACTAGTTTGTATGGGAGTGGCGTTCTCTCCTCCTCAAGAGATAAAATTAAAGCCTTTTTTAAAAGTTT
>NW_015163471.1:0-1214 GCF_001447785.1 Gekko japonicus | reverse complement strand
AACTGCCTTAATCCAATCTCAGCTATAGTTGCCCAGTGATTTACGCATCTTGACTCTTAACTCGCCCTTCCTGGCAAAAAAACCCAAAACCCACCTATATGTAACTGTTGAGGAAGTCTTGTTTTACTGTATCTGAAGAAGTGTCGCTTGCACACGAAACCGTATATCTTGAATAAAATTTTGTTGAAGGTGTCACTGGACTCGAGCTCTGTTCTCCTCAGGTTGGGTCTCCCTCTTTTCCTAGGATTATTCTCTTTTCCAGTGAGTTTTTGTCTATCCACAATGTGACCAAAGTACGCCAGCCTCAGTTTGGTCATTTTGCCAGCTTGGAAGAATTCAGGCTTGAATTGATCTGGAACCCACTTCTTTGTCTTTTTGGCGGTCTCCGTGAACCGAGTGAGGCCTAAGTAAAACTGGCTTAGCGGGGATATTCAGGGGGTAAAGTGTATTCCCCCCTAGTCGTTTTCCATCTCGTTAGGGATGGCCGGCTGTCCTCAACCAGGGCCAGGGCCTTCTTGGCTGTAGCCCCAACCTGGTGGAGCTCTCTGTCAAATGACGTCAGGGCCCTGCAGGATCTTATGCAATTCCGCAGGGCCTGTAAGGCAGAGATTTTGGTTGAGGGCGGCAACTTCTTTTTTTTGGTCCTTGGCTGGCGCCCTTCCTC
The DNA here is from genome assembly GCF_001447785.1 of Gekko japonicus. Classification (NCBI taxonomy): domain Eukaryota; kingdom Metazoa; phylum Chordata; class Lepidosauria; order Squamata; family Gekkonidae; genus Gekko; species Gekko japonicus. Next base: position 550 of record NW_015163471.1, on the reverse strand, counting down.
CCCCCCCCCCTTCTGCCCGGTTGGTGTAGTGGGTTCCTCTTCTGCCAGTTTGGTATAGTGGTTAAGTGCGCTGACTCTAATCTGGGAGAACCGGGTTTGATTCCCCACTCCTCCACTTGCACCTGGCTGGATGACCTTGGGTCAGTCACAGTTCTCTCAGAGCTGTCCTTCAAAAAGAGCAGTTTCTGTCAGAGCTCTCTCAGCCCCGCCTACCTGACAGGGTGTCTGTTGTGGGGAAGGAAAGGGAAAGGAGATTGTAAGGTGCTCAGAGACTCCCTTGGGTAGTGAAGGGCAGGGTATAAATCCAATCTCTTCTTCTCTTCTTCTTGTCTTGAGTTCCCTCTCCCCCTGCTGAGAAAATGGCCAGCAGCCCAGAACTGGGTTAGGAAACTTCGATAATCCTTAAGTAGTAAAAAAATTGTAATGATGAAATATAGAGTTGCAAAAATTTTATGGCTTTTTGGTAGAAAGATAGATAATTAGAAATATATGTATGATGAGGTACCTTATGAGATATAATTGTGTTGAGATTACTCTCTTCTATGTTTGT
>NW_015163470.1:0-1237 GCF_001447785.1 Gekko japonicus | reverse complement strand
TACAGCCCAGCTAATGTCCGTACAGCTCCGCTGCGCTTGCCCTTCATCACCCGAAGGAGTCTCAGAGCAGCTTACAATCTCCTTTCCCTTCCCCTCCCCACAACAGACACCCTGTGAGGTAGGTGGGGCGGAGAGAGCTCTTTCCAGAGCTGCCCTTGAGAGAACAGCTCTGACAGAACCTGTGACTGACCCAAGGTCACCCAGCATGCTGCATGTGGAGGAGTGGGGAATCAAACCCAGTCCTCCCAGATTAGAGTCTGCGCTCCTAACCACTACACCAAACTGGCCTCTGACCTGCTCAGGAGGAAAGACCCACCGTGGCCCAATAGACCCATGAGTCCGAGTCCTGTTTTCTTAGAACCATGGACTTCCCCTTCGTTTGGAGGAGCCTGTAAGTTTGTCTCTGTTTCACCCCTTGGCCACACATTTATCAGTAGATATAGCCCTTGACTTCCCTCCCCTTTCTTCCCCTCTGGGGATAGTGTGGGGGAGAGGGGGACTACATTTCCTGCTTTGAAAGGTAAAAGATTGTTTTGCTCCAACCGGCCTGTGGTTAGGGGTGCTCAGAGGAGACTGGACCACATCAGAAAATACAGGCTTTGATCTTCAGCACACCTGCCCCCCCCCCACGGGCAAATTCCAGAGGGGAATAATAAGAGTCTTGTGCCAAATTAAAGACTAACTTGCAAATGGGCAAAATGCACCTGCATCCAATGCTCCCTCTAAACTGTGGAGTCTTGTGAGCAGAAATTCTACTCTGTGAACTACGGGCATTAAAGTTGTAAGCGAGCGATTTGGCGACTGCATAGATTAGTTTGCTCTGGAGCCTGAGCTAAGACAAACATGTGTGAGCCGGAGGTTAAAGAACTGTGAGCTAGCTCACACTAACTCAGCTTAGAGGGAACACTGGTTGTGACTAAACCCCCTGAGAAGTGTCTGCGGCTCTGGCTCCAATGCTCCTGCTAAGCTATGGAGTCCTGTGAGCAAAGATTCTACTTTGTGAGCTCCTGGCATTAAAGTTGTGAGCGAGCGATTTGGCTCCTGCATAAATCGGTTTGCTCTGGAGCCATCCTTCCTGAGCTAAGACAGAAGTTTGTGAGCTGGAGGCTAAAAAACTGTGAGCTTACTCACACTAACTCAGCTTAGAGGGAACACTGCCCCTGGGATATTAATTCTGTCCCCTTCTATCACCGGTTAAGACTTGTTTTAAGGTCCGCGTGTAAGATCAAAAGCCGAG
>NW_015163469.1:0-1247 GCF_001447785.1 Gekko japonicus | reverse complement strand
TGGACCAGCGCTGTGTAGGGCTCCTCTGCTGTCTTTTTTTGAGCGATGAGGTCCTTGAGGAGTAGGACGGTACTCATGCCACACAACTGGAGGAAATGGTCCTTCTTCATCCCGTTGTCCATGTTTTTCTGGCATTTGAAATAGCTTTCCATGATCTCAAGCCAGGCCTCCCATTCGGTGGGGCGGGAGATATCGAAAGCGGCGATGTTGCTCTGGGGAGTCGCCATTGTGTCGCAGCCACGTGGTTGGGTTGGCTCTGGGACGGCGGCGGCGGCTGGGACGTTGCAAAGGGCGCTGCTGCGTTAGGGGTCAGCAGGGTGCGAAGCGGAGCCGTGAGCGGAGCGATGAGCCGTAGCCGGGGAGCCGGGATGCGAAGCGGAGCGGTTCCCTGAGGTCTCAGCGTCGGAGCTCGATGCGGTGCTCGTGTTGGCGTCCGGGTCTCTGTTCATGAGGTCGTCGATCCCATCCTTGTCGCCAGTCAAAGGCAGCCCCGAATGAAACTGCCTCCCGAGGGTGCCGCCTGAGGGCGGACGGGGAGGGGGCCCGGCTGGGAAGGGGGGGGTGGCCAGAAGTCCCTGGAGGAGGAGGCCTCCAGAGGCCCTTCCCTTCCCTGGGGAGTTTGCGAAGGAAGCAAAAGATGTTTTGGTATAGATAGGGACTCTGGGGCAAGTGATGCTCTGTCATCTTGGTGCTTGGGGGGGGGGGTCAACAGTGGGAGGGCTTCTAATGTCCTGGCCCCACTGGTGGACCTCCTGATGGCACCTGGTATTTCTGGCCACTGTGTGACACAGAGTGTTGGACTGGATGGGCCTTTGGCCTGATCCAACATTGGCATCTCTTATGTTCTTATGTTCTTTGAGCAAGAATGTCATCATATTTAAGAGTCGCGACGGCTGGATTGGTTTTTGTTCCTGGCAGGGCCTTGCTGTATTTTGACTGCATTCAGCTGTTCTTTCTTGCTGCTTGTTTTAACCAACCTGTTGCTTGGATCATGCAAAGGGCTATGAAGAAAGGTGTGGTAGGAACGGCTAAATAAATCAGCTTTCATGGCCAGCAGTTAACTTCCAACACAAGACCCGGGTTTAAGTCTACATGGAAACTGCCTGCCTTTGAGCGTGGGACCATGATGGCCACACCATGCAGACTGGGGGCGGCTCTTCAGTGGCCCTGTCCGTGCCCATGGAAGCATCTTCTCCCTTTAGGGGCATGCTGTAGGGTGGAGCCCTGACATTATGAAGAAATTATCT
>NW_015163468.1:0-1217 GCF_001447785.1 Gekko japonicus | reverse complement strand
CCAAATCTGTGAAATAAGATGTTTTTCTTGAAACAGGTAAGTTTTGTGCTAGGAATATAAATTTAGGTAGAATGTTCATTTTTACGGCCGCAATTCTGCCCATCATGGAAATTTTTAGATCTTTCCACCTTTCTAAATCCCTCTTAGTTTCTTCAAGTAGCGTAGTGTAGTTATCTTTCACTAGCGTAATGTTCCGGCTAGATATCGTTATGCCTAAATATTTAACCTTTTTAACTATTTCCATTTTAGATAGCTCCTGAATTGTTGCTTTCCGCGAGTTTGAGCAGTTGTTTGTCAATATGTTAGTCTTATTAAAGTTAATCTTTAATCCAGCTGCTTGTCCATATTCTTCTATAACCTGTACTAAAGTAGTAATTGATTCCATTGGTGTATCAAGTATAAAAACCAAATCATCGGCATATGCTTGTAATTTAAATTCTTCGCCTTTTATTCGTAGCCCTTTTATTGCCGCATTTTCTCTCACCTGTTCAGTTAGTGATTCTAAGGTAAAAATAAATAGCAGTGGTGATAAGGGGCAGCCCTGTCTGGTACCTTTTTGAATTTCTATGTCTTGTGTCATGTCATTATTAATTTGGATTTTGGCTGACTGTTTATTGTAGATTGCCCTAATCATTGTTAAGAAACCCTGACCACAGTTCCATTTTTCCAATTTCTGAAGCATGAATTCCCAGTTCACATTATCGAACACTTTTTCAGCGTCTAAAAATATTAGAGCCAACTCCCTATTTGGGCGTTCTTCATAATATTCTAATATGTTTAAGACCATTCTGATGTTATTCCTTAGATATCTTCTTGGTAAAAAGTCTGCCTGATCTTGATGTATTATTTGATTTAATATTGTCTTCATTCTCATAGCCAATATTGAGGCGAATATTTTATAGTCTGAATTTAATAGGGAGATTGGTCTATAATTCTTTATATCTCGGTTATCCGAATTTGGCTTATGTATAAGGGATATTATAGCTTGTTTCCAAGATTCTGGGATTTCTCCTGTAGCGGCTATGTTTTGTAATAGGTCTTTTAGTATTGGTTTAATCTGTTCTTCATATTTTTGATAGATCTCTATTGGAATTCCATCTGGTCCTGGGGGCTTTATTCTTTTTCATTTTTCTTATTGCTATTATAATTTCATCTTCTGATATGGGTTCATTTAATGTTCTTGTTCACCATTAAATACTTTCTTATTTGTAAAGTCC